>NW_022588221.1:0-19966 GCF_009834535.1 Camelus ferus | reverse complement strand
CTTCAATGGTTTATTAAAGATCGGTATTCACATGCTAAACACTCAGCAGTGAATATTTGTTGAATCCTTGGTGCATGAACGTTTTTTAGGACACCGGAATGTTACGTGATGGTATCTATGAAAATGAGATGTCTATTGGATGGAACATGCAACAAGAGGGATTTTTCTGCGAAAACTGCCTGATTTTCGAAACTGACGTTAGGAAAATTCTGCGAAATGTGAAGTAAATGTTTCTAGGTGAAAACATGTCTTGTAAGGTGGATCAAAATTTGATAATCCACATGCTCACACTCATTAAAGATGACTTGTCGAATCCTGATGCATTTAACATGTTCAGAACACGGAAAGTCCGGTGAGTGAACTTAGTAAATTACATATCTTTGGGTAGATCTGGCTCCAAGAACATTTTTCTGTGAAATCAGCCCTCATTTTCCAAACTGGCGTTAGGAAAAAACATGAGAAATCTGAGAAAATGCTTCTAAGTGTGAATATGACTTGAATGGGGAATTTAAGTCCGGTAATACACGTAACCAACTATGAATGGAATAGCTTTTCGAATCCCGTGACTTATTTAGCGTGTTTGGAACACGGAATTCACGGCAATGTAACTATGTAAATTAAAATTCTATTGGGTAGAACTAGCTTGAATAGAATTTTTATGTGCAAAATGCATGATTTTCGAATTTGACGTTTGGATAAAACTGTGAAATGAGAGTAAATACTTGTAGGTGTATATATGCCTTGTATGGTGGATGTAGATTGGTTAATCCAAACTGCTAACATCTCTGTAGTTAATATTTGTCGAATCCGAGATACATGAAATGTGTTCCAGAACACAAATATCATGATGAGCACATCTATGTATGAATTATCTGCTCTCTTGGGTAGAACTCACTCCACGGAGCATTTTTCTGCAAACTCTGCCTCATTTTCAAATCTGGCATTAGGAAAAATCTTCGAAAAATGAGAAAATGCTTCTAAGTGTCAATATGACTTGATTGGTGTATGAAAGTCCGGTAATCCACATGTTAACAAGAGTGTAGTAAATATTTTTCAAACCGTGATTCATGTAGCGCGTTCGAAAAACAGAATATCACGGTAAAGAAACTATGTAAATTAGAATTCTATTTGGAAGAACTAGCTAGAATAGAATATTTCAGTGAAAATTGCTTGATCCTCGAATGTGATGTTTGGATAAAGCTGCAAAATGAGAGAAAATATTTGTAGGTGTAAAGATGCCTTTATTTTGGAAGAAAGTTCGGTAATCCATATTTTCACAACATATTAAAGAATCTTTTTTTTTTATCCGTGATGCATATACCATGTTCGGAACGTGGAATTTCACGGTGATTGAAACAATATAAACTACTTGTCAATTCGGTAGAACTCACTTCAAGAGAATATTTCTGTGAAAACTGCTTCATTTTTGAAACTGGCGCTTGGAAAACGCTGCAAAATCGGAGAAAATACTTCTAAGTATCAATATTCAATGTTTTGTGATGAAAGTTCGGTAATCCACATGCTAACAAATCTGTAGTGAATATTTGTCGAATCCGTTATGCATGTAGGATATACGGAACATGGAATGCCACGGCGAGGAAACTTATGTTAATTACATTTCCCTAGGTTAGAAATCGCTCCAAGAATTTTTTCCTGGGATAAAACCCTGATTTTTGAAACTGGCGTTAGGAATATGCTGAGAACTCATATTAATCAATTTTAGGTGTAAATATGCCTTGTATGGTGGATGAAATTTCGGCAATCCTCATACTAACAACTCTGTATATAATATTTGTTGAATAAGAGATACATGAAGATTGTTCAGAACATAGAATATCACGATGAGCGAATCTATATAAATACATGTCTCTTGGGTAGAACTCACTCCAAGAGTTTTTTTCTGTGAAATCTGCCTCAATTTCAAACATGGAATTAGGAAAATATTTTGAAATATGGGAAAGTGCTTCAAAGTGTCAATATGGCATTTATGGTGGATGAATGTTCGGTAATCATTATGCTACCAACTCTGTAGTGAATGTTTGTCGAATCCGTGATGCATGTAACGTGTTCAGAACACGGAATGTCACGGTGATTAAAACTAGGTAAATTACATATTGTTTGTGTATAACTCGCTCCAAGAGCATTTTTCTGCCAAATCTGCCTCATTTTCTAAACTGGCATTAAAAATAACCTGTGAAATCTGAGAAAATTCTTCAAAGTGTCAGTAAGCCTTGTATGGTGGATGAAAGTGCTGTAATCCACATGCTAACAACTATGTAGTGAATATTTGTCGAATCCGAGATGCATGTAGCGTGTTCAGAACACGGAATTTCACGGTGAGCGAATCCATGTAAATTACATGTCTATAGGTTAGAATCTGCTCCAAGAGTTTTTGCCATGAAATCTGCCTCATTTTCGAAACTGGCGTTTGGAAAGCTCTGTGAAATCAGAGTAAATGCTTCTAAGCATCAATATGCCTTGTATTGTGATGAAAGTCCTGACATCCTCATGGAAACAACTCTATAGTTTATTTTTGTCGAAACTTTTCTGCATGTAGTGTGTTCGCAACACATAATTTCACAGCGGGGGAATCTATGTAATTTACGTACCTATTGGGTAGAACACGCTCCAACAGTTTTTTCCTTTGAAAACTGCCTTATTTTTGAAACTGCTATTAGGAAAATGCTGCGAACTCAGAGTTAATGTTTCTATGTGTCAATATGCCTTGTATGGTGGATGAAAGATCTGTAATACACATGTACATAACTCATTAAAAATGTTTCTCAAATCTTTTATGTACGTAGCCTGTTCGGAACACGGTCTTTCTCGGTGAGGGAAGCTATGTAAATTACATATCTATTTGTTAGAACCCTCTCCAGGAGAGTTTTACTGAAAATTCTGCCTCAGTTTCGAACCTGGTGTTATGAAAATGCTGTGAAATCAGTGTAAATGCTTTAAGGTGACAATATGACTTCAATGGTTTATTAAAGTTCGGTAATTCACATGCTAACAACTCAGCAGTGAATATATGTTGATTCCTTGGTGCATGAACCGTTATTTACGAACACGGAATGTTACGGTGATGGTATCTATGAAAATGAGATGTCTATTGGATGCAACATGCAACAAGAGGATTTTTCTGGGAAAACTGCCTGATTTTCGAAACTGACGTTAGGAAAATTCTGCGAAATGTGAGTAAATGTTTCTAGGTGAAAACATGTCTTGTAATGTGGATGAAAATTTGATAATCCACATGCTCACACTCATTAAAGAATGATTGTCGAAACCTTGATGCATGTAACATGTTCAGAACACGGAATGTCACTGTGAGTGAAGTAGTTAAATTACATATCTTTTGGGTAGAACTGGCTCCAAGAACATTTTCTGTGAAATCAGCCTCATTTTCCAAACTGGCGTTAGGAAAAACCTGAGAAATCTGAGAAAATGCTTCTAAGTGTGAATATGCCTTGAAAGGGGAATTTAAGTCCGGTAATCCACGTAACCAACTATGAAGGGAATAGTTTTCGAATCCGTGACTTATTTAGCGTGTTTGGAACACGGAAATTCACGGTAATGAAACTATGTAAATTAAAATTCTATTGGGTAGAACTCGCTTGAATAGAATTTTTCTGCGCAAATTGCATGATTTTCGAATTTCACGTTTGGATAAAACTGCGAAATGAGAGTAAATACTTGTAGGTGTAAATATGCCTTGTATGGTGGATGTAAGATTGGTAATCCAAATGCTAACACCTCTGTAGTGAATATTTGTCGAATCCGAGATCCATGAAATGTGTTCGGAACACAAAATGTCATGATGAGCACATCTATGTAAATTACCTGTCTATTGGGTAGAACTCGCTCCAAGAGCATTTTTCTGCAAAATCTGCCTCATTTTCAAATCTGGCGTTAGGAAAAATCTTCGAAATATGAGAAAATGCTTCTAAGTGTCAATATGACTTGATTGGTGGATGAAAGTCCGGTAATCCACATGTTAACAAGAGTGTAGTAAATATTTTTCAAACCGTGATTCATGTAGCGCGTTCGGAAAACAGAATTTCACGGTAATGAAACTATGTAAATTAGAATTCTATTGGGTAGAACTAGCTAGAATAGAATATTTTAGCGAAAATTGCTTGATTCTCGAATGTGATGTTTGGATAAAGCTGCGAAATGAGAGAAAATATTTGTAGGTGTAAAGATGCCTTTATGTAGGAAGAAAGTTCGGTAATCCACAATTTCACAACATATTAAAGAATCTTTTTTCTAATCCGTGATGCATGTACCATGTTCGGAACTGTGCAATTTCACGGTGATTGAAACAATGTAAACTACTTGTCTATTCGGTAGAACTCACTTCAAGAGAATTTTTCTGTGAAAACAGCTTCATTTTTGAAACTGGCACTAGGAAAACGCTGCAAAATCTGAGAAAATACTTCTAAGTATCAATATTCAATGTTTTGTGATGAAAGTTTGGTAATCCACATGCTAACAAATCTGTAGTGAATATTTGTCGAATCCGTTATGCATGTAGAATGTTTGGAACACGGAATGTCACGGCGAGGAAATTTATGTAAATTACATTTCCCTAGGTTAGAAATCGCTCCAAGAGATTTTTCCTGAGATAACAGCCTGATTTTTGAAACTGGCGTTAGGAATAAGCTGCGAACTCAGATTAATCAATTGTAGGTGTAAATATGCCTTGTATGGTGGATGAAAGTTCGGCAATCCGCATACTAACAACTCTGTAGAGAATATTTGTCGAATCCGAGATAAATGAAGAGTGTTCAGAACATAGAATATCACGGTGAGCGAATCTATGTAAAATACATGTCTCTTGGGTAGAACTCACTCCAAGAGTTTTTTCTGCGAAATCTGCCTCATTTTCGTAAGTGGCATTTGAAAATTCCTTCAAAATCAGAGAAAATTCTTCAAAGTGTCAATATGCATTGTATTGTGATGGAAGTTCATAAAGCCACATGCAAACAAACCTGATGTGAATAATTGTAGAAAGCCTATGCATGAAGCTTGATCGTATGACGGAAATTTCCGGAGATGGAATCTATGTAAATTTCATGTCTATTGGGTAGAAATCGCTCCAAAAATTTTTTCAGGAGAAGACGGCCTGATATTCCAAACCGGCATTAGGAAAAGGCTGCAAATTCAGAGTTAATGTTTCTAGGTTTAAATATGCCTTGTATGGTGGATGAAAGTTCTGTAATACACATGTACATAACTCATTAAAAATGTTTGTCAAATCCGTGAAGTATGTAGAGTGTTCGGAAATTGGAATGTCACTGTGAGGGAAACTATGTAAATTACATTTCTATGGGAAGTACTTGTTCCACGAGAATTTTTGTGAATCTGCCTCATTTTCAAAACTGGCATTAGGAAAATATTTTGAAATATGGGAAAGTGCTTCAAAGTGTCAATATGGCATTTATGGTGGGTGAATGTTCGGTAATCCTTATGTTACCAACTCTGTAGTGAATGTTTGTCGAATCCGTGATGCATGTAACGTGTTCAGAACACGGAATATCACGGTGAGTAAAACTAGGTAAATTACATATCTTTTGTGTATAACTCGCTCCAAGAGCATTTTTCTGCCAAATCTGCCTCATTTTCTAATCTGGCATTAAAACTAACCTGTGAAATTTGAGAAAATTCTTCAAACTGTCAGTAAGCATTTATAGTGGGTGAAAGTGCTGTAATCCACATGCTAACAACTATGTAGTGAATATTTGTCGAATCCGAGATGCATGTATCGTGTTCAGAACATGGAATTTCACGGAGAGCGAATCCATGTTAATTACATGTCTATAGGTTAGAACCAGCTCCAAGAGGTTTTTGCCATGAAATCTGCCTCATTTTCGAAACTGGCGTTTGGAAAGCTCTGTGAAATCAGAGAAAATGCTTATAAGCATCAATATCCCTTGTATTGTTATGAAAGACCTGTCATCCTCATGCAAACAAATATATAGTTTATTTTTGTCGAAACTTTTCTCCATGTATTGTGTTCGAAACACGTAATTTCACAGCGGGGTAATCTATGTAATTTACGTACCTATTGGGTAGAACACGCTCCAACAGTTTTTTCCTTTGATAACTGCCTGATTTTCGAAACTGCTATTAGGAAAAAGCTGCGAACTCATAGTTAATGTTTCTATGTGTCAATATGTCTTGTATGGTGGATGAAAGATGTGTAATACACATGTACATAACTCATTAAAATGTTTCTCAAATCCTTGATGTATTTAGCCTTTCCGGAACACGGTCTTTCTCGGTGAGGGAAGCTATGTATATTACATATCTATTGGTTAGAAACCTCTCCAGGACAATTTTACTGAAAAATCTGCCTCAGTTTCAAAACTGGTGTTATGTAAACGCTGTGAAATCAGAGTAAATGCTTTAAGGTGACAATATGACTTCAATGGTATATTAAAGTTCGGTAAGTCACATGCTAACAACTCAGCAGTGAATATTTGTTGAATCGCTGGTGCACGAACCGTGTTTTAGGAACACGGAATGTTACGGTGATGGTATCTATGAAAATGAGATATCTATTGGATGGAACATGCAACAAGAGGATTTTTCTGGGAAAACTGCCTGATTTTCGAAAGTGAAGTTAGGAAAATTCTGCGAAATGTGAGTAAATGTTTCTAGGTGAAAACATGTCTTGTAAGGTGGATGAAAATTTGATAATCCACATGCTCACACTCATTAAAGGATGATTGTCGAATCCTTGACGCATGTAACATGTTCAGAACACGGAATATCACGGTGAGTGAACTAGTTAAATTACATATCTTTTGGGTAGAACTGGCTCCAAGAACATTTTCTGTGAAATCAGCCTCATTTTCCAAACTGGCATTAGGAAAATCCTGAGAAATCTGAGAAAATGCTTCTAAGTGTGAATATGCCTTGAATGGGGAATTTAAGTCCGGTAATCCACGTAACCAACTATGAAGGGAATAGTTTTCGAATCCGTGACTTATTTAGCGTGTTTGGAAAATGGAAATTCACGGTAATGAAACTATGTAAATTAAAATTCTATTGGGTAGAACTAGCTTGAATAGAATTTTTCTGCACAAATTGCATGATTTTCGAATTTCACGTTTGGATAAAACTGCGAAATGAGAGTAAATACTTGTAGGTGTAAATATGCCTTGTATGGTGTATGTAAGATTGGTAATCCAAATGCTAACACCTCTGTAGTGAATATTTGTCGAATCCGAGATCTATGAAATGTTTTCGGAACACAAAATGTCATGATGAGCACATCTATGTAAATTACCTGTCTATTGGGTAGAACTCGCTCCAAGAGCATTTTTCTGCAAAATCTGCCTCTTTAACAAATGTGGCGTTAGGAAAAATTTTCGAAATATGAGAAAATGCTTCTAAGTGTCAATATGACTTGATTGGTGGATGAAAGTCCGCTAATCCACATGTTAAAAAGAGTGTAGTAAATATTTTTCAAACCGTGATTCATGTAGCGCGTACGGAAAACAGAATTTCACGGTAATGAAACTATGTAAATTAGAATTCTATTGGGTAGAACCAGCTAGAATAGAATATTTCAGCGAAAATTGCTTGATTCTCGAATGTGATGTTTGGATAAAGCTGCGAAATGAGAGAAAATATTTGTAGGTGTAAAGAAGCCTTTAAGTTGGAAGAAAGTTCGGTAATCTACAATTTCACAACATATTAAAGAATCTTTTTTCTAATCCGTGATGCATGTACCATGTAAGGAACGTGGAATTTCACGGTGATTGATACAATATAAACTACTTGTCTATTCGGTAGAACTCACTTCAAGAGAATTTTTCTGTGAAAACTGCTTCATTTTTGAAACTGGCACTAGGAAAATGCTGCAAAATCTGAGAAAATACTTCTAAGTATCAATATTCAATGTTTTGTGATGAAAGTTTGGTAATCCGCATGCTAAGAAATCTGTAGTGAATATTTGTCAAATCGGTTATGCATGTAGAATGTTTGGAACACGGAATGTCACGGCGAGGAAATTTATGTAAATTACATTTCCCTAGGTTATAAATCGCTCCAAGAGATTTTTACTGAGATAACAGCCTGATTTTTGAAACTGGCGTTAGGAATAAGCTGCGAACTCAGATTAATCTATTGTAGGTGTAAATATGCCTTGTATGGTGGATGAAAGTTCGGCAATCCGCATACTAACAACTCCGTAGAGAATATTTGTCGAATCCGATATACATGAATAGTTTTCGGAACACAAAATATCACGGTGAGCGAATCTATTTAAAATACATGTCTCTTGGGTAGAACTCACTCCAAGAGTTTTTTTCTGCGAAATCTGCTTCATTATCGTAACTGGCATTTGGAAATTCCTTCAAAATCAGAGAAAATATTTCAAAGTGTCAATATGCATTGTATTGTGATGGAAGTTCATAAAGCCACATGCAAACAAACCTGATGTGAATAATTGTAGAAAGCCTATGCATGTAGCGTGATTGTATGACGGAAATTTCCGGAGATGGAATCTATGTAAATTTCATGTCTATTGGGTAGAAATCGCTCCAAAAATTTTTTCTGGAGGAAACGGCCTGATTTTCGGAACTGGCATGAGGAAAAGTCTGCATATTCAGAGTTAATGTTTCTAGGTTTAAATATGCCTTGTATGGTGGATGAAAGTTCTGTAATACACATGTACATAACTCATTAAAAATGTTTGTCAAAGCCGTGAAGTATGTAGCGTGTTCGGAAATTGGAATGTCACTGTGAGGTAAACTATGTAAATTACATTTCTATGGGAAGTACTTGTTCCACAAGAAATTTTTGTGAATCTGCCTCATTTTCAAAACTGGCATTAGGAAAATCATTTGAAATATGTGAAAGTGCTTCAAAGTGTCAATATGGCATATATGGTGGGTGAATGTTCGGTAATCCTTATTCTACCAACTCTGCAATGAATAATTTTCGAATCAGTGATGCGTGTAGCTATTTTGGAACACGGAATTTCACGATGACGGGTTCTATGTAAATTGCATGTCTATTGGATAGAGTCGCTCCAAGAGTTTTTCTCTGTGAAAACTGCATGATTTTAGAAACTGAGATTAGGAGAAATCTACTAAATCAGAATAAAACATTCTATGTATATATATACATTGTAAGGAAAATGAAAGTTTCTATAATACAAATGTTCACAACTCATTAAAGATTGTTTGTCAAATCTGTGATGCATGTAACGTGTTCAGATCATGGAATGTCACGGTGAGTAAAATTCGGTAAATTACATATCTTTTGTGTATAACTCGCCCCAAGAGCATTTCTCGGCCAAATCTGCCTCACTTTCAAAACTGGTATTAAAAATAACCTGTGAAATCTAAAAAAATTCTTCAAAGTGTCAGTAAGCCTTGTATGGTGGATGAAAGTGCTGTAATCCACATGCTAACAACTATGTATTGTATATTTGTCGAATACGAGATGCATGTAGCGTGTTCAGAACACGGAAATTCACGAAGAGCGAATCCATGTAAATTACATGTCTATAGGTTAGAACCGGCTCCAAGAGGTTTTTGCCGTGAAATCTGCCTCAATTTCTAAACTGGCATTTGCAAAGTTCTGTGAAATCAGAGAAAATGCTTCTAAGCATCAATATGCCTTGTATTGTGATGAGAGTCCTGTCATCCTCATGCAAACAAATATACAGTTTATTTTGGCGAATATTTTCTGCATGTAGCTTATTCGAAACATGTAACTTCACAGCGGAGGATTCTATTTAATTTACCTATCTATTGGGTAGAACACACTCCAACAGTTTTTCCTTTGAAAACTGCCTGATTTTCAAAAATACTATTAGGAAAATGCTGCAAACTGAGAGTTAAAATTTCTATGTGTCAATATGCCTTGTATGGTGGATTAAAGATCTGTAATACACATGTACATAACTCATTAAAAATGTTTCTCAAAACCTTGATGTATGTAGCCTGTTCGGAACACGGTCTTTCTCGGTGAGGGAAGCATTCTAAATTACATATCTATTGGTTAGAACACTCTCCAGGAGTGTTTTACTGAAAAATCTGCCTCAGTTTCGAAACTGGTGTTATGAAAACGCTGTGAAATCAGAATAAATGCTTTAAGGTGACAATATGTCTTCAATGGTTTATTAAAGATCGGTAATTCACATGCTAACAACTCAGCAGTGAATATTTGTTGAATCCTTTGTGCATGAACCGTTTTTTAGGAACACGGAATGTTACGGTGACGGTATCTATGGAAATGGGATGTCTATTGGATCGAACATGCAGCAAGAGAATTTTTCTGCGAAAACTGCCTGATTTTCGTAACTGACGTTAGGAAAAATCTGCGAAATCTAAGTAAATATTTCTAGGTGTAAATATGCCTTGTATTGTGGTTGAAACATCGGTAAAACACATGCTCACTGTAATTAAATAAAGTTTGTCGAAGCCATGATCAATGTAATGTTTTCGGAACACGGAATGTCTCGGTGAGTGAAACTCGGAAAATAACAATTCTACTGGATAGAACAGGCTTGAATTGAATATTTCTGCGAAAATTTCATGATTTTCGAAACTGGATGTTAGGAAAAACCTGTGAAATCAGAATAACTACATCTAGGTTTAAATATGCCATGTATGTTGGATGAAAGTTTGGTAATCCACATGCTCACACTCATTAAAGTATGTTTGTCGAATTCGTGATGCATGGAACTTGTTCAGAATACGGAATGTCATATTGAAGGGAACAATGTAAATTACATGTCTATTGGGTAGAACTCGCTTGAAGAGACTTTTTCTGCGAAATGTGCCTCATTTTCAAAACTGCCATTAAGAGAACCCTGTGAAATCTGAGAAAATGCTTTTAAGTGTTAATATGCCTTCAATGGTGAATGAAAGTCCGGTAATCCACATGTTAATAACAGTGTAGTTATTATTTTTCAAACTGTGATTCATGTAGCGTTTTGGAAAATGGAATTTCACCATAATGAAACAATGTAAATTAAAATTCTATTGGTTAGAACTAGCTAGAATAGAATTTTTCTGCGAAAATTGCATGATTATCGAATCTGAAGTTTGGAGAAAGTTTCAAAATGAGAGTAAATATTTCTAGGTGTAAATATGCCTTTATGTTGGAAGAAAGTTCGGTAATCCATATTTTCACAACATATAAAAGAATCTTTTTCTAATCCGTGTTGCATATACCGTGTTCGGAACGTGGAAATTCACGGTGATTGAAACAAATTAAATTACTTCTCTATTGGGTAGAACTCTCTCCAAGGGAATTTTTCTGTGAAAACTGCTTCATTTTTGAAACTGGCGTTTGGAAAACGCTGCAAAATATAAAAAAATACTTCTAAGTATCAATATTCAATCTATTGTTATGAAAGTTTTGTAATCCACATGCTAACAATTCTGTAGTGAGTATTTTTCGAATCCATTATGCATGTAGCCTGTTTGGAACAAGGAATTTCATGGCCAGGGAGTTTATGTAAATAACATTTCTCATGTTTAGAAATCACTCCAAGAGATTTTTCCTGAGAAATCTGCCTGATTTTCGAAACTGGCGTCAGGAAAACACTGCGAAATCACATGAATAGATTCTCGGTGTAAATATGACTTGTAGGGTGGATGAAAGTTCGGAAATCCGCATGCTAACATCTCTCTAGTGAATATTTGTCGAATCCGAGATACATGAATCATGTTTGGAACACAGAATATCACGGTGAACGAATGTATGTAAAATAAATATCTCTTGGGTAGAACTCGCTCCAAGAGCTTTTTCTGCGAATTCTGCCTCATTTAAAAACTGGCATTAGGAAAAACTTTTCGAAATATGAGAAAATGTTTCAAAGTGTCAATATGGCTATTATGGTGGATGAAAGTTCAGTAATCCTTATGCTAACATGTCTGAAGGGAATATTTGTCAAATCCTTGATGCATTTAGCTTTCTCGGAACACGGAATTTCACGATGTCGAGTTCTATGTAAATTGCATGTCTATTGGGTAGAACTCGCTCCAAGAGGATTTTTCTGTGAAAACTGCATGATTTAAATACTGACATTAGGAGAAATATAATAAATCAAAAAAAAATTTCTATGTATTAATATGCATTGTAAGATGGATGAAAGTTCAGTAATACACATGTTCACAACTCTTAAAGGATGTTTGTCGAAACTGTGATGCCTGTAACGTGTTCAGAACACGGAATGTCACGGTGTGTTAAACTGGGTAAATTACATATCTTTTGGTTAGAACTCGCTCCAAGAGCATTTTCCTGCCAAATCTGCCTCATTTTCAAACCTGACATTAAAACTAAACTGTGAAATCTGACAAAAGTCTTCAAAGTTTCAGTAAGCCATGTATGGTGGATGAAAGTGCTGTAATCCACTTGCTAACAACTCTGTGGTGAATATTTGTCGAATCCGAGATGCATGTAGCATGTTCGGAACATGGAATTTCACGGTGAGCAAATCCATGTAAATTACATGTCTATTGTTTTGAACCCGCTCCAAGAGTATTTTGCCGTGAAATCTGCCTCAGTTTCGCAACTGGCGTTTGGAAAGCTCTATGAAATCAGAGAAAATGCTTCTAAGCATCAATATGCCTTTTATTGAGATGAAAACCTGTAATACACATGCAAACAACACTGTAGTGTATATTTTTCGAATCCTATCTGCATGTAGCGTGTTCGAAACACGGAATTTCACAGCGGGAGAATCTATGTAATTTACGTATCTATTTGGTAGGACACGCTCAAAAAGTTTTTTCCTTAGGAAACTGCCTGATTTTTGAAACTGCTATTAGGAAAAAGCTGCAAACTCAGATTTAAAGTTTCTAGGTGTAAATATGCCTTGTATGGTGGATGAAAGTTCTGTAATACACATGTACACAACTCATTAAATATGTTTCCAAATCCGTGATGTATGTAGTGTGTTTGGAACACGTAATGTCACTTTGAAGGAAACTATGTAAATTACATATCAATTGGTGAGAAACCTCTCCAGGAGCATTTTACTGTAAAATCTACCTCTGTTTGTAAACTGGTGTTATGAAAACACTGCAAAATCTGAGGAAATGCTTTAAGGTGACTATATGTCTACAATGGTTTATTAAAGATGTGTAATTCACATTGTAACAACTCAGCAGTGAATATTTGTTGAATCCATGGTGCATGTACCTTTTTCGGAACACGTAATATTACGGTGACGGTATCTATGAAATTGGGATATCTATTGGATCGAACATGCAGCAAGAGAATTTTACTGCGAAAACTGCCGGATTTTCGTAACTGACGTTAGGTAAAAGCTGCGAAATATAAGTAAATATTTCTAGGTGTAAATATGCCTTGTATTGTGGTTGAAACTTCGGTAATCCACATGCTCACGGTCATTAAATAATGTTTGTCGAAGCCGTGATTAATGTAACGTTTTCGGAACACGGAATGTCTCGGTGAGTGAAACTCGGAAAATAACAATTCTACTGGATAGAACTAGCTTGAATTGAATTTTTCTGCGAAAATTTCATGTTTTTCGAAACTGGATGTTAGGAAAAACCTGCGAAATCAGAAAAACTACTTCTAGGTGTAAATATGCTTGTATGGTGGATGAAAGTTCGGTAATCCACTTGCTCACTCTCATTAAATAATGTTTGTCGAATTCGTGATGCATGTAACGTGTTCGGATTACGGAATGTCATATTGAAGGAAACAATGTAAATTACATGTCTATTGGGTAGAACTCGCTTGAAGAGAATTTTTCTGCGAAAATGTGCCTCATTTTCAAAACTGCCATTAGGAGAACCACGTGAAATCTGAGAAAATGCTTCTAAGTGTCAATATGCCTTGAATGGTGAATGAAAGTCTGGTAATCCACATGTTAATAACAGTGTAGTAATTATTTTTCAAACCGTGATTCATGTAGCACTTTGGAAAATGGAATTTCACCGTAATGAAACAATGTAAATTACAATTCTATTGGGTAGAACTAGGCTAGAATAGAATTTTTCATGCGAAAATTGCATGATTATCGAATCTGAAGTTTGGAGAAAGCTTCAAAATGAGAGTAAATATTTCTAGGTGTAAATATGCCTTTATGTTGGAAGAATGTTCGGTAATCCACATTTTCACAACATATTAAAGAATCTTTTTCTAATCCATGGTGCATATACCGTGTTCGGAACGTGGAATTCACGGTGACTGAAACAATGTAATTACTTCTCTATTGGGTAGAACTCGCTCCAAGAGAATTTTTCTGTGAAAACTGCTTCATTTTTGATACTGGCGTTTGGAAAACACTGCAAAATCTGAGAAAATACTTCTAAGTATCAATATTCAAACTCTTGTGATGAAAGTTCGGTAATCCACATGCTAACAAATCTGTAGTGAGTATTTGTCGAATCCATTATGCATGTAGCCTGTTTGGAACAAGGAATTTCATGGCCAGGGAGTTTATGTAAATAACATTTCTCTTGGTTAGAAATCACTCCAAGAGATTTTTCCTGAGAAATCTGCCTGATTTTCGAAACTGGCGTCAGGAAAACACTGCGAACTCACATGAATAGATTCTCGGTGTAAATATGACTTGTAGGGTGGATGAAAGTTCGGAAATCCGCATGCTAACATCTCTCTAGTGAATATTTGTCGAATCCGAGATACATGAATCATGTTTGGAACACAGAATATCACGGTGAACGAATGTATGTAAAATAAATATCTCTTGGGTAGAACTCGCTCCAAGAGCTTTTTCTGCGAATTCTGCCTCATTTAAAAAACTGGCATTAGGAAAAACTTTCGAAATATGAGAAAATGTTTCAAAGTGTCAATATGGCTATTATGGTGGATGAAAGTTCAGTAATCCTTATGCTAACATGTCTGAAGGGAATATTTGTCAAATCCTTGATGCATGTAGCTTTTTCGGAACACGGAATTTCACGATGTCGAGTTCTATGTAAATTGCATGTCTATTGGGTAGAACTCGCTCCAAGAGGATTTTTCTGTGAAAACTGCATGATTTAAATACTGACATTAGGAGAAATATAATAAATCAAAAAAAATTTCTATGTATTAATATGCATTGTAAGATGGATGAAAGTTCGGTAATACACATGTTCACAACTCTTAAAGGATGTTTGTCGAAACTGTGATGCCTGTAACGTGTTCAGAACACGGAATGTCACGGTGTGTTAAACTGGGTAAATTACATATCTTTTGGTTAGAACTCGCTCCAAGAGCATTTTCCTGCCAAATCTGCCTCATTTTCAAACCTGACATTAAAACTAAACTGTGAAATCTGACAAAAGTCTTCAAAGTTTCAGTAAGCCATGTATGGTGATGAAAGTGTTGTAATCCACTTGCTAACAACTCTGTTGTGAATATTTGTCGAATCCGAGATGCATGTAGCATGTTCGGAACATGGAATTTCACGGTGAGCAAATCCATGTAAATTACATGTCTATTGTTTTGAACCCGCTCCAAGAGTATTTTGCCGTGAAATCTGCCTCAGTTTCGCAACTGGCGTTTGGTAAGCTCTATGAAATCAGAGAAAATGCTTCTAAGCATCAATATGCCTTTTATTGAGATGAAAACCTGTAATACACATGCAAACAACACTGTAGTGTATATTTTTCGAATCCTATCTGCATGTAGCGTGTTCGAAACACGGAATTTCACAGCGGGAGAATCTATGTAATTTACAGTATCTATTTGGTAGGACACGCTCAAAAAGTTTTTTCCTTAGGAAACTGCCTGATATTTGAAACTGCTTTTAGGAAAAAGCTGCAAACTCAGAATTAATGTTTCTAGGTGTAAATATGCCTTGTATGGTGGATGAAAGTTCTGTAATACACATGTACACAACTCATTAAAAATGTATCTCAAATCCGTGATATATGTAGTGTGTTCCGTACACGGAATGTCACGTTGAAGGAAACTATGTAAATTACATATCTATTGCTGAGAATCCGCTCCAGGAGCATTTTACTGTAAAATCTACCTCTGTTTGGAAACTGGTGTTATGAAAACGCTGCAAAATCTAAGCAAATGCTTTAAGGTGACAATATGTCTTCAATGGTTTATTAAAGATGTGTAATTCACATTCTAACAACTCAGAAGTGAATATTTGTTGAATCCATGGTGCATGTACCTTTTTCGGAACACGGAATGTTACGGTGACGGTATCTATGAAAATGGGATGTCTATTGGTTCGAACATGCAGCAAGAGAATTTTACTGCGAAAACTGCCTGATTTTCGTAATTGACGTTAGGAAAAACCTGCGAAATCTAAGTAAATATTTCTAGGTGTAAATATCCCTTGTATTGTGGTTGAAACCTCGGTAATCCACATGCTCACGTTCATTAAATAATGTTTGTCGAAGCCGTGATTAATGTAACGTTTTCGGAACACGGAATGTCTCGGTGAGTGAAACTCGGAAAATAACAATTCTACTGGATAGAACTGGCTTGAATTGAATTTTTCTGCGAAAATTTCATGTTTTTCGAAACTGGATGTTAGGAAAAACGTGCGAAATCAGAAAAACTACTTCTAGGTGTAAATATGCTTGTATGGTGGATGAAAGTTCGGTAATCCACTTGCTCACTCTCATTAAATAATGTTTGTCGAATTCGTGATGCATGTAACGTGTTCGGATTACGGAATGTCATATTGAAGGAAACAATGTAAATTACATGTCTATTGGATAGAACTCGCTTGAAGAGAATTTTTCTGCGAAAAGTGCCTCATTTTCAAAACTGCCATTAGGAGAACCACGTGAAATCTGAGAAAATGCTTCTAAGTGTCAATATGCCTTGAATGGTGAATGAAAGTCTGGTAATCCACATGTTAATAACAGTGTAGTAATTATTTTTCAAACCGTGATTCATGTAGCACTTTGGAAAATGGAATTTCACCGTAATGAAACAATGTAAATTACAATTCTATTGGGTAGAACTAGGTAGAATAGTATTTTTCAGCGAAAATTGCATGATTATCGAATCTGAAGTTTGGAGAAAGCTTCAAAATGAGAGTAAATATTTCTAGGTGTAAATATGCCTTTATGTTGGAAGAAAGTTCGGTAATCCACATTTTCACAACATATTAAAGAATCTTTTTCTAATCCGTGATGCATATACCGTGTTCGGAACGTGGAAATTCACGGTGACTGAAACAATTTTAAGTACTTATCTATTGGGTAGAACTCGCTCCAAGAGAATTTTTCTGTGAAAACTGCTTCATTTTTGATACTGGCGTTTGGAAAACACTGCAAAATCTGAGAAAATACTTCTAAGTATCAATATTCAAACTATTGTGATGAAAGTTCGGTAATCCACATGCTAACAAATATGTAGTGAGTATTTTTCGAATCCATTGTGCATGTAGCATGTTCGGAACACGGAATTTCATGGCCAGGGAGTTAATGTAAATTACATTTCTCTTGGTTAGAAATCACTCCAACAGATTTTTCCTGAGAAATCTGCCTGATTTTCGAACCTGGGGTTAGGAAAACTCTGCGAACTAATATTTATAGATTCTCGGTGTAAATATGCCTTGTAGGGTGGATGAAAGTTCGGTAATCCGCATGCTAACAACTCTGTAGTCATTATTTGTCGAATCCGAGATACATGAATCATGTTTGGAACACAGAATATCACGGTGAACGAATGTATGTAAAATAAATATCTCTTGGGTAGAACTCGCTCCAAGAGCATTTTCTGCGAATTCTGCCTCATTTAAAAAACTGGCATTAGGAAAAACTTTCGAAATATGAGAAAATGTTTCAAAGTGTCAATATGGCTATTATGGTGGATGAAAGTTCAGTAATCCTTATGCTAACATGTCTGAAGGGAATATTTGTCAAATCCTTGATGCATGTAGCTTTTTCGGAACACGGAATTTCACGATGTCGAGTTCTATGTAAATTGCATGTCTATTGGGTAGAACTCGCTCCAAGAGGATTTTTCTGTGAAAACTGCATGATTTAAATACTGACATTAGGAGAAATATAATAAATCAAAAAAAATTTCTATGTATTAATATGCATTGTAAGATGGATGAAAGTTCGGTAATACACATGTTCACAACTCTTAAAGGATGTTTGTCGAAACTGTGATGCCTGTAACGTGTTCAGAACACGGAATGTCACGGTGTGTTAAACTGGGTAAATTACATATCTTTTGGTTAGAACTCGCTCCAAGAGCATTTTCCTGCCAAATCTGCCTCATTTTCAAACCTGACATTAAAACTAAACTGTGAAATCTGACAAAAGTCTTCAAAGTTTCAGTAAGCCATGTATGGTGAATGAAAGTGTTGTAATCCACTTGCTAACAACTCTGTTGTGAATATTTGTCGAATCCGAGATGCATGTAGCATGTTCGGAACATGGAATTTCACGGTGAGCAAATCCATGTAAATTACATGTCTATTGTTTTGAACCCGCTCCAAGAGTATTTTGCCGTGAAATCTGCCTCAGTTTCGCAACTGGCGTTTGGTAAGCTCTATGAAATCAGAGAAAATGCTTCTAAGCATCAATATGCCTTTTATTGAGATGAGAAACCTGTAATACACATGCAAACAACACTGTAGTGTATATTTTTCGAATCCTATCTGCATGTAGCGTGTTCGAACACGGAATTTCACAGCGGGAGAATCTATGTAATTTACGTATCTATTTGGTAGGACACGCTCAAAAAGTTTTTTCCTTAGGAAACTGCCTGATATTTGAAACTGCTTTTAGGAAAAAGCTGCAAACTCAGAATTAATGTTTCTAGGTGTAAATATGCCTTGTATGGTGGATGAAAGTTCTGTAATACACATGTACACAACTCATTAAAAATGTATCTCAAATCCGTGATATATGTAGTGTGTTCCGTACACGGAATGTCACGTTGAAGGAAACTATGTAAATTACATATCTATTGCTGAGAATCCGCTCCAGGAGCATTTTACTGTAAAATCTACCTCTGTTTGGAAACTGGTGTTATGAAAACGCTGCAAAATCTAAGCAAATGCTTTAAGGTGACAATATGTCTTCAATGGTTTATTAAAGATGTGTAATTCACATTCTAACAACTCAGAAGTGAATATTTGTTGAATCCATGGTGCATGTACCTTTTTCGGAACACGGAATGTTACGGTGACGGTATCTATGAAAATGGGATGTCTATTGGTTCGAACATGCAGCAAGAGAATTTTACTGCGAAAACTGCCTGATTTTCGTAATTGACGTTAGGAAAAACCTGCGAAATCTAAGTAAATATTTCTAGGTGAAATATCCCTTGTATTGTGGTTGAAACCTCGGTAATCCACATGCTCACGTTCATTAAATAATGTTTGTCGAAGCCGTGATTAATGTAACGTTTTCGGAACACGGAATGTCTCGGTGAGTGAAACTCGGAAAATAACAATTCTACTGGATAGAATTAGCTTGAATTGAATTTTTCTGCGAAAATTTCATGTTTTTCGAAACTGGATGTTAGGAAAAACGTGCGAAATCAGAAAAACTACTTCTAGGTGTAAATATGCTTGTATGGTGGATGAAAGTTCGGTAATCCACTTGCTCACTCTCATTAAATAATGTTTGTCGAATTCGTGATGCATGTAACGTGTTCGGATTACGGAATGTCATATTGAAGGAAACAATGTAAATTACATGTCTATTGGATAGAACTCGCTTGAAGAGAATTTTTCTGCGAAAAGTGCCTCATTTTCAAAACTGCCATTAGGAGAACCACGTGAAATCTGAGAAAATGCTTCTAAGTGTCAATATGCCTTGAATGGTGAATGAAAGTCTGGTAATCCACATGTTAATAACAGTGTAGTAATTATTTTTCAAACCGTGATTCATGTAGCACTTTTGGAAAATGGAATTTCACCGTAATGAAACATGTAAATTACAATTCTCTATTGGGTGTAAACTAGGTAGAATAGTATTTTTCAGCGAAAATTGCATGATTATCGAATCTGAAGTTTTGAGAAAGC
>NW_022588220.1:0-19975 GCF_009834535.1 Camelus ferus | reverse complement strand
CTAAGGGTCAATATGCCTTGAAAGTTGAATTAAAGTCCGGAAATCCACATGTTAATAACAGTGTAGTAATTATTTTTCAAACCGTGATTCATGGAGCGCTTTTGGAAAATGGAATTTCAGCGCGTTGAAGCAATATAAATTAAAATTCTATTGGATAGAACTAGATAGAATAGGATTTTTCTGCGAAAATTGCATGATTATCGAATCTGAAGTTTGGAGAAAGCTTCAAAATGAGAGTTAATATTTCTTGGTGTAAATATGCCTTTATGTTGGAAGAAAGTTCGGTAATCCATATTTTCACAACATATTAAAAAATCTTTTTCTAATCCGTGATGCATATACCGTGTTCGGAACGTGGAATTTCACGGTGATTGAAACAATGTAAATTAATACTCTTTTGGGTAGAACTTGCTCCAAGAGAATTTTTCTGCGAAAACTGCTTCATTTTTGAAACTGGGATTTGGAAAACGCTGCAAAATGTGAGAAAATACTTCTAAGTATCAATATTCAATCTATTGTGATGAAAGTTCGTTAATCCACATGCTAACAAATCTGTAGTGAATATTTGTCCAATCCGTGATGCATGTAGCTTTTTCGGAACACGGAATTTCACGATGACGGGTTCTATGTTAATTGCATGTTTATTGGGTAGAACTCGCTCCAAGAGGATTTTTCTGCCAAAACTGCATGATTTAAAACTGACATTAGGAGAAATCTACTAAATCAGAAAAAAACTTTCTATGTATAAATATGCATTGTAAGGTGGATGAAAGTTCGGTAATACATATGTTCACCACTCATTAAAGAATGATTGTCGAATCCGTGATGCATGTAACGTGTTCATAACACGGAATGTCACGGTGAGTGAAACTCGGTAAATTACATATCTTTTGGTAGAACTCGCTCCAAGAGCATTTTCCTGCCAAATCTGCCTCATTTTCAAACCTGGCATTAAAACTTACCTGTGAAATCTGAGAAAATTCTTCAAAGTGTCAGTAAGTCATGTATGGTGGATGAAAGTGCTGTAATTCACTTGCTAACAACTCTGTAGTGAATATTTGTCGAATCCGAGATGCATGTAGCGTGTTCGGAACACGGAAATTCACGGTGAGCGAATCCATGTAAATTACATGTCTTTAGTTTTGAACCTGCTCCAAGAGATTTTTTGCCGTGAAATCTGCCTCAGTTTCGAAACTGGCGTTTGGAAAGCTCTGTGAAATCAGAGAAAATGCTTCTAAGCATCAATATGCCTTGTATTGTTATGAAAGTCCTGTAATCCACATGCAAACAACTCTGTAGTGTATTTTGTCATATCCTATCTGCATGTAGCGTGTACGAAGTACTGAATTTCACAGCGGGAGAATCTATGTAATTACATATCTTTTGGGTAGAACACGCTCCAACAGTTTTTTCCTTAGGAAACTGCCTGATTTTTGAAACTGCTATTAGGAAAATGCTGCAAACTCAGAGTTGATATTTCTAGGTGTAAAAATGCCTTGTAAGGTGGATGAAAGTTCTGTAATACACATGTACATAACTCATTAAAATGTTTCTCAAATCCGTGATGTATGTAGTGTGTTCGGAACACGGAATGTCACCTTGAAGGAAACTATGTAATTTACATATCTATTGGTGAGAACCCGGGCCAGGAGCATTTTACTGGAAAATCTACCTCTGTTTGGAAACTGGTGTTATGAAAACGCTGCAAAATCTGAGCAAATGCTTTAAAGTGACATTATGTCTTCAATGGTTTATTAAAGATGTGTAATTCACATTCTAACAACTCAGATGTGAGCAATTGTTGAATCCAATGTGCACGTACCTTTTTCGGAACACGGAATGTTACGGTGACGGTATCTATGAAAATGGGATGTCTATTGGTTCGAACATGCAGCAAGAGATTTTTCTGCGAAAACTGCCTGATTTTCGTAAGTGACGTTAGGAAAAATCTGCGAAATCTAACTAAATATTTCTAGGTGTAAATACGCCTTGTATTGTGGTTGAAACATCGGTAATCCACATGCTCACACTAATTAAAGAATGTTTGTCGAATTCGTGATGCATGTAACGTGTTCGCAATACGGAATGTCATATTGAAGGAAACAATGTAAATTACATGTCTATTGGGTAGAACACGCTTGAAGAGAATTTTTCTGCGAAACGTGCCTCATTTTCCTAACTGCCATTAGGAGAACCCTGTGAAATCTGAGTAAATGCTTCTTAGTGTCAGTATGCCTTAAATGGTGAATGAAATTCCGGTAATCCACATGTTAATAACAGTGTAGTAATTATTTTTCAAACCGTGATTCATGGAGCGCTTTTGGAAAACGGAATTTCAGCGTAATGAAACAATGTAAATTACAATTCTATTGGGTAGAACTAGATAGAATAGGATTTTTCTGCGAAAATTGCATGATTATCGAATCTGAAGTTTGGAGAAAGCTTCAAAAGGAGATTAAATATTTCTACGTGCAAATATGCCTTTATGTTGGAAGAAAGTCCGGTAATCCACATTTTCACAACATATTAAAGAATCTTTTACTAATCCGTGATGCATATACCGTGTTCGGAACGTGGAATTTCACGGTGATTGAAACAATGTAAATTACTTCTCTATTGGGTAGAAGTTGCTCCAAGAGAATTTTTCTGCTGAAAACTGATTCATTTTGGAAACTGGTGTTTGGAAAACGCTGCAAATTTGAGAAAATATTTCTAAGTATCAATATTCAATCTATTGTGATGAAAGTTCGGTAATCCACATGCTGACAAATCTTTAGTGAATATTTGTCGAATCCGTGATGCATGTACCTTTTTCGGAACACGGAATTTCACAATGACGGATTCTATGTAAATTGCATGTCTATTGGGTAGAACTCGATCCAAGAGGATTTTTCTGCGAAAACTGCATGATTTAAAAACTGACATTAGGAGAAATCTACTAAATCAGAAAAAACTTTCTATGTATAAATATGCATGTTAAGGTGGATGAAAGTTCGGTAATACACATGTTCACCACTCATAAAGACTGTTTGTCGAATCCGTGATGCATGTAACTTGTTCAGAACACGGAATGTCACGGTGAGTGAAACTCGGTAAATTACATACCTTTTGGGTAGAACTCGCTCCAAGAGCATTTTCCTGCCAAATCTGCCTCATTTTCAAACCTGGCATTAAAACTTACCTGTGAAATCTGAGAAAATTCTTCAAAGTGTCAGTAAGTCATGTATGGTGGATGAAAGTGCTGTAATTCACTTGCTAACAACTCTGTAGTGAATATTTGTCGAATCCGAGATGCATGTAGCGTGTTCGGAACACGGAAATTCACGGTGAGCGAATCCATGTAAATTACATGTCTTTAGTTTTGAACCCGCTCCAAGAGATTTTTGCCGTGAAATCTGCCTCAGTTTCGAAACTGGCGTTTGGAAAGCTCTGTGAAATCAGAGAAAATGCTTCTAAGCATCAATATGCCTTGTATTGTGATGAAAGTCCTGTAATCCACAGGCAAACAACTCTGTAGTGTATTTTGTCATATCCTATCTGCATGTAGCGTGTACAAAGTACGGAATTTCACAGCGGGAGAATCTATGTAATTTACATATCTTTTGGGTAGAACACGCTCCAAAAGTTTTTTCCTTAGGAAACTGCCTGATTTTTGAAACTGCTATTAGGAAATTGCTGCAAACACAGAGTTGATATTTCTAGGTGTAAAAATGCTTGTATGGTGGATGAAAGTTCTGTAATACACATGTACACAACTCATTAAAAATGTTTCTCAAATCCGTGATGTATGTAGTGTGTTCGGAACACGGAATGTCACGTTGAAGGAAACTATGTAAATTACATATCTATTGGTGAGAACCCGCTCCAGGAGCATTTTACTGTAAAATCTACCTCTGTTTGGAAACTGGTGTTATGAAAACGCTGCAAAATCTGAGCAAATGCTTTAAAGTGACATTATGTCTTCAATGGTTTATTAAAGATGTGTAATTCACATTCTAACAACTCAGCTGTGAGCAATTGTTGAATCCAATGTGCACGTACCTTTTTCGGAACACGGAATGTTACGGTGACGGTATCTATGAAAATGGGATGTCTATTGGATCGAACATGCAGCAAGAGAATTTTTCTGCGTAAACTGCCTGATTTTCGTATCTGACGTTAGGAAAAATCTGCGAAATCTAAGTAAATATTTCTAGGTGTAAATACGCCTTGTATTGTGGTTGAAACATCGGTAATCCACATGCTCACGGTCATTAAATAATGTTTGTCGAAGCCGTGATTAATGTAACGTTTTCGGAACATGGAATGTCTCGGTGAGTGAACCTCGGAAAATAACAATTCTACTGGATAGAACTCGCTTGAATTGAATTTTTCAGTGAAAATTTCATGATTTTCGAAACTGGATGTTAAGAAAAACCTGAGAAATCAGAATAAACACTTCTAGGTGTAAATATGCTTTGTATGGTGAATGAAAGTTCGGTAATCCACATGCTCACACTCATTAAAGTATGTTTGTCGAATTCGTGATGCATGTAACGTGTTGGGAATACGGAATGTCATATTGAAGGAAACAATGTAAATTACATGTCTATTGGGTAGAACTCGCTTGAAGAGAATTTTCTGTGAAACGTGCCTCATTTTCCAAACTGCCATTAGGAGAACACTGTGAAATCTGAGAAATGCTTCTAAGGGTCAATATGCCTTGAAAGTTGAATTAAAGTCCGGAAATCCACATGTTAATACAGTGTAGTAATTATTTTTCAAACCGTGATTCATGGAGCGCTTTTGGAAAATGGAATTTCAGCGCGTTGAAGCAATATAAATTAAAATTCTATTGGATAGAACTAGATAGAATAGGATTTTTCTGCGAAAATTGCATGATTATCGAATCTGAAGTTTGGAGAAAGCTTCAAAATGAGAGTTAATATTTCTTGGTGTAAATATGCCTTTATGTTGGAAGAAAGTTCGGTAATCCATATTTTCACAACATATTAAAAAATCTTTTTCTAATCCGTGATGCATATACCGTGTTCGGAACGTGGAATTTCACGGTGATTGAAAACAATGTAAATTAATACTCTTTTGGGTAGAACTTGCTCCAAGAGAATTTTTCTGCGAAAACTGCTTCATTTTTGAAACTGGGATTTGGAAAACGCTGCAAAATGTGAGAAAATACTTCTAAGTATCAATATTCAATCTATTGTGATGAAAGTTCGTTAATCCACATGCTAACAAATCTGTAGTGAATATTTGTCCAATCCGTGATGCATGTAGCTTTTTCGGAACACGGAATTTCACGATGACGGGTTCTATGTTAATTGCATGTTTATTGGGTAGAACTCGCTCCAAGAGGATTTTTCTGCCAAAACTGCATGATTTAAAACTGACATTAGGAGAAATCTACTAAATCAGAAAAAAACTTTCTATGTATAAATATGCATTGTAAGGTGGATGAAAGTTCGGTAATACATATGTTCACCACTCATTAAAGAATGATTGTCGAATCCGTGATGCATGTAACGTGTTCAGAACACGGAATGTCACGGTGAGTGAAACTCGGTAAATTACATATCTTTTGGGTAGAACTCACACCAAGAGCATTTTCCTGCCAAATCTGCCTCATTTTCAAACCTGGCATTAAAACTAACTGTGAAATCTGAGAAAATTCTTCAAAGTGTCAGTAAGTCAAGTATGGTGGATGAAAGTGCTGTAATCCACTTGCTAACAACTCTGTAGTGAATGTTTTCGAATCCGAGATGCATGTAGCGTGTTCGGAACAAGGAATTTCACGGTGAGCGAATCCATGTAAATTACATGTCTTTAGTTTTGAAACCGCTCCAAGAGATTTTGCCGTGAAATCTGCCTCAGTTTCGACACTGGTGTTTGAAAGCTCTGTGAAATCTGAGAAAATGCTTCTAAGCATCAATATGCCTTTATTGTGTTGAAAGTCCTGTAATCCACATGCAAACAATCTGTAGTGTATTTTGTCGATATCCTATCTGCATGTAGCGTGTTACGAAGTACTGAATTTCACAGCGGGAGAATCTATGTAATTTACATATCTTTTGGGTAGAACACGCTCCAAAAGTTTTTTCCTTAGTAAACTGCCTGATTTTTGAAACTGCTATTAGGAAAATGCTGCAAACTCAGAGTTGATATTTCTAGGTGTAAAATATGCCTTGTATGGTGGATGAAAGTTCTGTAATACACATGTACACAACTCATTGAAAATTGTTTACTCAAATACGTGATGTATGTAGTGTGTTCGGAACACGGAATGTCACGTTCAAGGAAACTATGTAATTACATATCTATTGGTGAGAAACCGCTCCAGGAGCATTTTACTGTAAAATCTACCTCTGTTTGGAAACTGGTGTTATGAAAACGCTGCAAAATCTGAGCAAATGCTTTAAAGTGACATTATGTCTTCAATGGTTTATTAAAGAAGTGTAATTCACATTCTAACAACTCAGCTGTGAGCATTTGTTGAATCAAATGTGCACGTACCTTTTTCGGAACACGGAATGTTACGGTGACGGTATCTATGAAAATGGGATGTCTATTGGATCGAACATGCAGCAAGAGAATTTTTCTGCGAAAACTGCCTGATTTTCGTAACTGACGTTAGGAAAAATCTGCGAAATCTAAGTAAATATTTCTAGGTGTAAATATGCCTTGTATTGTGGTTGAAACATCGGTAATCCACATGCTCACGGTCATTAAATAACGTTAGTTGAAGCCGTGATTAATGTAACGTTTTCGGAACACGGAATGTCTCGGTGAGTGAACCTCGGGAAATAAAAATTCTACTGGATAGAACTCGCTTGAATTGCAATTTTCAGCGAAAATTTCATGATTTTTGAAACTGGATGTAAGGAAAAAGCTGTGAAATCTGAATAAAGTCTTCTAGTGTAAATATGCCTTGTATGGTGGATGAAAGTTTGGTAATCCAAATGCTCACACTAATTAAAGTATGTTTGTCGAATTCGTGATGCATGTAACGTGTTCGGAATACGGAATGTCATATTGAAGGGATCAATGTATATTACATGTCTATTGGGTAGAACTCGCTTGAAGAGAATTTTTCTGCGAAACGTGCCTCATTTTCCAAACTGCCATTAGGAGAACCCTGTGAAATCTGAGAAAATGCTTCTTAGGGTCAATATGCCTTGAAAGTTGAATTAAAGTCCGGTAATCCACATGTTAATAACAGTTTAGTAATTATTTTTCAAAACGTGATTCATGGAGCTCTTTTGGAAAACGGAATTTCAGCGTAATGGAACAATGTAAATTACAATTTATTGCGTAGAACTAGGTAGAATAGAATTTTTCTTGCGAAAATTGCATGATTATCGAATCTGAAGTTTGGAGAAAGCTTCAAAATGAGAGTAAATATTTCTAGGTGTAAATATGCCTTATGTTGGAAGAAAGTTCGGTAATCCACATTTTCAAAACATATTAAAGAATCTTTTCTAATCCGTGATGCATATACCTTGTTCGGAACGTGGAAATTCACGGTGATTGAAACAATGTAAATTACTTCTCTATTGGGTAGAACTTGCTCCAAGAGAATTTTTCTGCGAAAAACTGCTTCATTTTGAAACTGGGGTTTGGAAAACCCTGCAAAATTGAAAAAATAGTTCTAAGTATCAATATTCAATCTATTGTGATGAAAGTTCGGAAATCAACATGCTAACAAATCAGTAGTGAATAATTGTTGAATCCATTATGCATGTAGCATGTTCGGAACACAGGATTTCACGGCCAGGGAGTTTATGTAAATTATATTTCTCTTGGTTAGAAATCACTCCAAGAGGTTTTTCCTGAGAAATCTGCCTGATTTTCAAAACTGGCATTAGGAAAACACTGCGAACTCAAATGAATAGATTCTTGGTGTAAATATGCCTTGTAGGGTTAATGAAAGTTCGGTAATTCGCATGCTAACAACTCTGTAGTGAATATTTTTCAAATCCGAGATACATGAAGCGTGTTCCGAACACAAAATATCACGGTGAGCGACTCTATGTAAAATACATGTCTCTTGGGTAGAAATCGCTCCAAGAGATTTTTCTGCGAATTCTGCCTCAATTTCAAAACTGGCATTAAGAAAACATTTTGAAATATGTGAAAATGGTTCAAAGTGTTAATATGGCTTTTATGGTTGATGAAAGTGCGGTAATCCCTATGCTAAAGACTCTGTAGTGAATATTTTTCGAATCCGTGATGCATGTAGCTTTTTCGGAACCCGGAATTTCACGATGACGGGTTCTATGTTAATTGAATGTTTATTGGGTAGAACTCGATCCAAGAGGATTTTTCTGCGAAAACTGCATGATTTAAAACAGACATTAGGAGAAATCTACTAAATCAGAAAAAAAATTTCTATGTATAAATATGCATTGTAAGGTGGATGAAAGTTCGGTAATACACATGTTCACCACTCATTAAAGAATGATTGTCGAATCCGTGATGCATGTAACGTGTTCATAACACGGAATAGTCACGGTGAGTGAAATTCGGTAAATTACATATCTTTTGGTTAGAACTCGCTCCAAGAGCATTTCCTGCCAAATCTGCCTCATTTTCAAACCTGGCATTAAAACTTACCTGTGAAATCTGAGAAAATTCTTCAAAGTGTCAGTAAGTCATGTATGGTGGATGAAAGTGCTGTAATTCACTTGCTAACAACTCTGTAGTGAATATTTGTCGAATCCGAGATGCATGTAGCGTGTTCGGAACACGGAAATTCACGGTGAGCGAATCCATGTAAATTACATGTCTTTAGTTTTGAACCTGCTCCAAGAGATTTTTGCCGTGAAATCTGCCTCAGTTTCGAAACTGGCGTTTGGAAAGCTCTGTGAAATCAGAGAAAATGCTTCTAAGCATCAATATGCCTTGTATTGTGATGAAAGTCCTGTAATCCACAGGCAAACAACTCTGTAGTGTATTTTGTCATATCCTATCTGCATGTAGCGTGTACGAAGTACTGAATTTCACAGCGGGAGAATCTATGTAATTTACATATCTTTTGGGTAGAACACGCTCCAACAGTTTTTTCCTTAGGAAACTGCCTGATTTTTGAAACTGCTATTAGGAAAATTGCTGCAAACTCAGAGTTGATATTTCTAGGTGTAAAAATGCCTTGTAAGGTGGATGAAAGTTCTGTAATACACATGTACATAACTCATTAAAAATGTTTCTCAAATCCGTGATGTATGTAGTGTGTTCGGAACACGGAATGTCACCTTGAAGGAAACTATGTAATTACATATCTATTGGTGAGAACCCGGGCCAGGAGCATTTTACTGGAAAATCTACCTCTGTTTGGAAACTGGTGTTATGAAAACGCTGCAAAATCTGAGCAAATGCTTTAAAGTGACATTATGTCTTCAATGGTTTATTAAAGATGTGTAATTCACATTCTAACAACTCAGATGTGAGCAATTGTTGAATCCAATGTGCACGTACCTTTTTCGGAACACGGAATGTTACGGTGACGGTATCTATGAAAATGGGATGTCTATTGGTTCGAACATGCAGCAAGAGAATTTTTCTGCGAAAACTGCCTGATTTTCGTAAGTGACGTTAGGAAAATCTGCGAAATCTAACTAAATATTTCTAGGTGTAAATACGCCTTGTATTGTGGTTGAAACATCGGTAATCCACATGCTCACACTAATTAAAGAATGTTTGTCGAATTCGTGATGCATGTAACGTGTTCGCAATACGGAATGTCATATTGAAGGAACAATGTAAATTACATGTCTATTGGGTGAACACGCTTGAAGAGAATTTTCTGCGAAACGTGCCTCATTTTCCTAACTGCCATTAGGAGAACCCTGTGAAAATCTGAGTAAATGCTTCTTAGTGTCAGTATGCCTTAAATGGTGAATAAAATTCCGGTAATCCACATGTTAATAACAGTGTAGCAATTATTTTTCAAACCGTGATTCATGGAGCGCTTTTGGAAAACGGAATTTCAGCGTAATGAAACAATGTAAATTACAATTCTATTGGTAGAACTAGATAGAATAGGATTTTTCTGCGAAAATTGCATGATTATCGAATCTGAAATTTGGAGAAAGCTTCAAAAGGAGATTAAATATTTCTACGTGCAAATATGCCTTTATGTTGGAAGAAAGTCCGGTAATCCACATTTTCACAACATATTAAAGAATCTTTTACTAATCCGTGATGCATATACCGTGTTCGGAACGTGGAATTTCACGGTGATTGAAACAATGTAAATTACTTCTCTATTGGGTAGAAGTTGCTCCAAGAGAATTTTTCTGCGAAAACTGATTCATTTTGGAAACTGGTGTTTGGAAAACGCTGCAAAATTTGAGAAAATATTTCTAAGTATCAATATTCAATCTATTGTGATGAAAGTTCGGTAATCCACATGCTGACAAATCTTTAGTGAATATTTGTCGAATCCGTGATGCATGTACCTTTTTCGGAACACGGAATTTCACAATGACGGATTCTATGTAAATTGCATGTCTATTGGGTAGAACTCGATCCAAGAGGATTTTTCTGCGAAAACTGCATGATTTAAAAACTGACATTAGGAGAAATCTACTAAATCAGAAAAAACTTTCTATGTATAAATATGCATTTTAAGGTGGATGAAAGTTCGGTAATACACATGTTCACCACTCATAAAGACTGTTTGTCGAATCCGTGATGCATGTAACTTGTTCAGAACACGGAATGTCACGGTGAGTGAAACTCGGTAAATTATATACCTTTTGGGTAGAACTCGCTCCAAGAGCATTTTCCTGCCAAATCTGCCTCATTTTCAAACCTGGCATTAAAACTTACCTGTGAAATCTGAGAAAATTCTTCAAAGTGTCAGTAAGTCAATGTATGGTGGATGAAAGTGCTGTAATTCACTTGCTAACAACTCTGTAGTGAATATTTGTCGAATCAGAGATGCATGTAGCGTGTTCGGAACACGGAAATTCACGGTGAGTGAATCCATGTAAATTACATGTCTTTAGTTTTGAACCCGCTCCAAGAGATTTTTGCCGTGAAATCTGCCTCAGTTTCGAAACTGGCGTTTGGAAAGCTCTGTGAAATCAGAGAAAATGCTTCTAAGCATCAATATGCCTTGTATTGTGATGAAAGTCCTGTAATCCACATGCAAACAACTCTGTAGTGTATTTTGTCATATCCTATCTGCATGTAGCGTGTACGAAGTACGGAATTTCACAGCGGGAGAATCTATGTAATTTACATATCTTTTGGGTAGAACACGCTCCAAAAGTTTTTTCCTTAGGAAACTGCCTGATTTTTGAAACTGCTATTAGGAAATTGCTGCAAACACAGAGTTGATATTTCTAGGTGTAAAAATGCTTTGTATGGTGGATGAAAGTTCTGTAATACACATGTACACAACTCATTAAAAATGTTTCTCAAATCCGTGATGTATGTAGTGTGTTCGGAACACGGAATGTCACGTTGAAGGAAACTATGTAAATTACATATCTATTGGTGAGAACCCGCTCCAGGAGCATTTTACTGTAAATCTACCTCTGTTTGGAAACTGGTGTTATGAAAACGCTGCAAAATCTGAGCAAATGCTTTAAAGTGACATTATGTCTTCAATGGTTTATTAAAGATGTGTAATTCACATTCTAACAACTCAGCTGTGAGCAATTGTTGAATCCAATGTGCACGTACCTTTTTCGGAACACGGAATGTTACGGTGACGGTATCTATGAAAATGGGTTGTCTATTGGATCGAACATGCAGCAAGAGAATTTTTCTGCGTAAACTGCCTGATTTTCGTATCTGATGTTAGGAAAAATCTGCGAAATCTAAGTAAATATTTCTAGGTGTAAATACGCCTTGTATTGTGGTTGAAACATCGGTAATCCACATGCTCACGGTCATTAAATAATGTTTGTCGAAGCCGTGATTAATGTAACGTTTTCGGAACATGGAATGTCTCGGTGAGTGAACCTCGGAAAATAACAATTCTACTGGATAGAACTCGCTTGAATTGAATTTTTCCGTGAAAATTTCATGATTTTCGAAACTGGATGTTAAGAAAAACCTGAGAAATCAGAATAAACACTTCTAGGTGTAAATATGCTTTGTATGGTGAATGAAAGTTCGGTAATCCACATGCTCACACTCATTAAAGTATGTTTGTCGAATTCGTGATGCATGTAACGTGTTGGGAATACGGAATGTCATATTGAAGGAAACAATGTAAATTACATGTCTATTGGGTAGAACTCGCTTGAAGAGAATTTTTCTGTGAAACGTGCCTCATTTTCCAAACTGCCATTAGGAGAACACTGTGAAATCTGAGAAAATGCTTCTAAGGGTCAATATGCCTTGAATAGTTGAATTAAAGTCCGGAAATCCACATGTTAATAACAGTGTAGTAATTATTTTTCAAACCGTGATTCATGGAGTGCTTTTAGAAAATGGAATTTCAGCGCGTTGAAGCAATATAAATTAAATTCTATTGGATAGAACTAGATAGAATAGGATTTTTCTGCGAAATTGCATGATTATCGAATCTGAAGTTTGGAGAAAGCTTCAAAATGAGAGTTAATATTTCTTGGTGTAAATATGCCTTTATGTTGGAAGAAAGTTCGGTAATCCATATTTTCACAACATATTAAAAATCTTTTTCTAATCCGTGATGCATATACCGTGTTCGGAACGTGGGAATTTCACGGTGATTGAAACAATGTAAATTACTACTCTTTTGGGTAGAACTTGCTCCAAGAGAATTTTTCTGCGAAAACTGCTTCATTTTTGAAACTGGGATTTGGAAAACGCTGCAAAATGTGAGAAAATACTTCTAAGAATCTATTTTCAATCTATTGTGATGAAAGTTCGTTAATCCACATGCTAACAAATCTGTAGTGAATATTTGTCCAATCCGTGATGCATGTAGCTTTTTCGGAACACGGAATTTCACGATGACGGGTTCTATGTTAATTGAATGTTTATTGGGTAGAACTCGCTCCAAGAGGATTTTTCTGCAAAACTGCATGATTTAAAACTGACATTAGGAGAAATCTACTAAATCAGAAAAAACTTTCTATGTATAAATATGCATTGTAAGGTGGATGAAAGTTCGGTAATACATATGTTCACCACTCATTAAAGAATGATTGTCGAATCCGTGATGCATGTAACGTGTTCAGAACACGGAATGTCACGGTGAGTGAAACTCGGTAAATTACATATCTTTTGGGTAGAACTCACACCAAGAGCATTTTCCTGCCAAATCTGCCTCATTTTCAAACCTGGCATTAAAACTAACTTGTGAAATCTGAGAAAATTCTTCAAAGTGTCAGTAAGTCAAGTATGGTGGATGAAAGTGCTGTAATCCACTTGCTAACAACTCTGTAGTGAATGTTTTCGAATCCGAGATGCATGTAGCGTGTTCGGAACAAGGAATTTCACGGTGAGCGAATCCATGTAAATTACATGTCTTTAGTTTTGAAACCGCTCCAAGAGATTTTTGCCGTGAAATCTGCCTCAGTTTCGACACTGGTGTTTGGAAAGCTCTGTGAAATCTGAGAAAATGCTTCTAAGCATCAATATGCCTTTATTGTGTTGAAAGTCCTGTAATCCACATGCAAACATATCTTTAGTGTATATTTGTCGAATCCTATCTGCATGAAGCGTGTTCAAAATATGAAATTTCACAGCGGGAGAATCTATGTAATTTACATATCTTTTGGGTAGAACACGCTCCAAAAGTTTTTTCCTTAGTAAACTGCCTGATTTTTGAAACTGCTATTAGGAAAATGCTGCAAACTCAGAGTTGATATTTCTAGGTGTAAAATATGCCTTGTATGGTGGATGAAATTCTGTAATACACATGTACACAACTCATTGAAATTGTTACGCAAATACGTGATGTATGTAGTGTGTTCGGAACACGGAATGTCACGTTCAAGGAAACTATGTAAATTACATATCTATTGGTGAGAAACCGCTCCAGGAGCATTTTACTGTAAAATCTACCTCTGTTTGGAAACTGGTGTTATGAAAACGCTGCAAAATCTGAGCAAATGCTTTAAAGTGACATTATGTCTTCAATGGTTTATTAAAGATGTGTAATTCACATTCTAACAACTCAGCTGTGAGCATTTGTTGAATCAAATGTGCACGTACCTTTTTCGGAACACGGAATGTTACGGTGACGGTATCTATGAAAATGGGATGTCTATTGGATCGAACATGCAGCAAGAGAATTTTTCTGCGAAACTGCCTGATTTTCGTACTGACGTTAGGAAAAATCTGCGAAATCTAAGTAAATATTTCTAGGTGTAAATATGCCTTGTATTGTGGTTGAAACATCGGTAATCCACATGCTCACGGTCATTAAATAACGTTTAGTCTGAAGCCGTGATTAATGTAACGTTTTCGGAACACTGGAATGTCTCGGTGAGTGAACCTCGGAAATAAAAATTCTACTGGATAGAACTCGCTTGAATTGAATTTTCAGCGAAAATTTCATGATTTTTGAAACTGGATGTAAGGAAAAAGCTGTGAAATCTGAATAAAGTCTTCTAGTGTAAATATGCCTTGTATGGTGGATGAAAGTTTGGTAATCCAAATGCTCACACTAATTAAAGTATGTTTGTCGAATTCGTGATGCATGTAACGTGTTCGGAATACGGAATGTCATATTGAAGGGATCAATGTATATTACATGTCTATTGGGTAGAACTCGCTTGAAGAGAATTTTTCTGCGAAACGTGCCTCATTTTCCAAACTGCCATTAGGAGAACCCTGTGAAATCTGAGAAAATGCTTCTTAGGGTCAATATGCCTTGAAAGTTGAATTAAAGTCCGGTAATCCACATGTTAATAACAGTTTAGTAATTATTTTTCAAAACGTGATTCATGGAGCTCTTTTGGAAAATGGAATTTCAGCGTAATGGAACAATGTAAATTACAATTTTATTGCGTAGAACTAGGTAGAATAGAATTTTTCTGCGAAAATTGCATGATTATCGAATCTGAAGTTTGGAGAAAGCTTCAAAATGAGAGTAAATATTTCTAGGTGTAAATATGCCTTATGTTGGAAGAAAGTTCGGTAATCCACATTTTCAAAACATATTAAAGAATCTTTTTCTAATCCGTGATGCATATACCTTGTTCGGAACGTGGAAATTCACGGTGATTGAAACAATGTAAATTACTTCTCTATTGGGTAGAACTTGCTCCAAGAGAATTTTTCTGCGAAAACTGCTTCATTTTTGAAACTGGGGTTTGGAAAACCCTGCAAAATTTGAAAAAATAGTTCTAAGTATCAATATTCAATCTATTGTGATGAAAGTTCGGAAATCAACATGCTAACAAATCAGTAGTGAATAATTGTTGAATCCATTATGCATGTAGCATGTTCGGAACACAGGATTTCACGGCCAGGGAGTTTATGTAAATTATATTTCTCTTGGTTAGAAATCACTCCAAGAGGTTTTTCCTGAGAAATCTGCCTGATTTTCAAAACTGGCATTAGGAAAACACTGCGAACTCAAATGAATAGATTCTTGGTGTAAATATGCCTTGTAGGGTTAATGAAAGTTCGGTAATTCGCATGCTAACAACTCTGTAGTGAATATTTTTCAAATCCGAGATACATGAAGCGTGTTTCCGAACACAAAATATCACGGTGAGCGACTCTATGTAAAATACATGTCTCTTGGGTAGAAATCGCTCCAAGAGATTTTTCTGCGAATTCTGCCTCAATTTCAAAACTGGCATTAAGAAAACATTTTGAAATATGTGAAAATGGTTCAAAGTGTTAATATGGCTTTTATGGTTGATGAAAGTGCGGTAATCCCTATGCTAAAGACTCTGTAGTGAATATTTTTCGAATCCGTGATGCATGTAGCTTTTTCGGAACCCGGAATTTCACGATGACGGGTTCTATGTTAATTGAATGTTTATTGGGTAGAACTCGATCCAAGAGGATTTTTCTGCGAAAACTGCATGATTTAAAACAGACATTAGGAGAAATCTACTAAATCAGAAAAAAAATTTCTATGTATAAATATGCATTGTAAGGTGGATGAAAGTTCGGTAATACACATGTTCACCACTCATTAAAGAATGATTGTCGAATCCGTGATGCATGTAACGTGTTCATAACACGGAATATCACGGTGAGTGAAATTCGGTAAATTACATATCTTTTGGTTAGAACTCGCTCCAAGAGCATTTTCCTGCCAAATCTGCCTCATTTTCAAACCTGGCATTAAAACTTACCTGTGAAATCTGAGAAAATTCTTCAAAGTGTCAGTAAGTCATGTATGGTGGATGAAAGTGCTGTAATTCACTTGCTAACAACTCTGTAGTGAATATTTGTCGAATCCGAGATGCATGTAGCGTGTTCGGAACACGGAAATTCACGGTGAGCGAATCCATGTAAATTACATGTCTTTAGTTTTGAACCTGCTCCAAGAGATTTTTGCCGTGAAATCTGCCTCAGTTTCGAAACTGGCGTTTGGAAAGCTCTGTGAAATCAGAGAAAATGCTTCTAAGCATCAATATGCCTTGTATTGTGATGAAAGTCCTGTAATCCACATGCAAACAACTCTGTAGTGTATTTTGTCATATCCTATCTGCATGTAGCGTGTACGAAGTACTGAATTTCACAGCGGGAGAATCTATGTAATTTACATATCTTTTGGGTAGAACACGCTCCAACAGTTTTTTCCTTAGGAAACTGCCTGATTTTTGAAACTGCTATTAGGAAAATGCTGCAAACTCAGAGTTGATATTTCTAGGTGTAAAAATGCCTTGTAAGGTGGATGAAAGTTCTGTAATACACATGTACATAACTCATTAAAAATGTTTCTCAAATCCGTGATGTATGTAGTGTGTTCGGAACACGGAATGTCCACCTTGAAGGAAACTATGTAATTTACATATCTATTGGTGAGAACCCGGGCCAGGAGCATTTTACTGGAAAATCTACCTCTGTTTGGAAACTGGTGTTATGAAAACGCTGCAAAATCTGAGCAAATGCTTTAAAGTGACATTATGTCTTCAATGGTTTATTAAAGATGTGTAATTCACATTCTAACAACTCAGATGTGAGCAATTGTTGAATCCAATGTGCACGTACCTTTTTCGGAACACGGAATGTTACGGTGACGGTATCTATGAAAATGGGATGTCTATTGGTTCGAACATGCAGCAAGAGAATTTTTCTGCGAAAACTGCCTGATTTTCGTAAGTGACGTTAGGAAAAATCTGCGAAATCTAACTAAATATTTCTAGGTGTAAATACGCCTTGTATTGTGGTTGAAACATCGGTAATCCACATGCTCACACTAATTAAAGAATGTTTGTCGAATTCGTGATGCATGTAACGTGTTCGCAATACGGAATGTCATATTGAAGGAAACAATGTAAATTACATGTCTATTGGGTAGAACACGCTTGAAGAGAATTTTCTGCGAAACGTGCCTCATTTTCCTAACTGCCATTAGGAGAACCCTGTGAAATCTGAGTAAATGCTTCTTAGTGTCAGTATGCCTTAATGGTGAATGAAAATTCCGGTAATCCACATGTTAATAACAGTGTAGTAATTATTTTTCAAACCGTGATTCATGGAGCGCTTTTGGAAAACGGAATTTCAGCGTAATGAAACAATGTAAATTACAATTCTATTGGTAGAACTAGATAGAATAGGATTTTTCTGCGAAAATTGCATGATTATCGAATCTGAAAGTTTGGAGAAAGCTTCAAAAGGAGATTAAATATTTCTACGTGCAAATATGCCTTTATGTTGGAAGAAAGTCCGGTAATCCACATTTTCACAACATATTAAAGAATCTTTTACTAATCCGTGATGCATATACCGTGTTCGGAACGTGGAATTTCACGGTGATTGAAACAATGTAAATTACTTCTCTATTGGGTAGAAGTTGCTCCAAGAGAATTTTTCTGCGAAAACTGATTCATTTTGGAAACTGGTGTTTGGAAAACGCTGCAAAAATTTGAGAAAATATTTCTAAGTATCAATATTCAATCTATTGTGATGAAAGTTCGGTAATCCACATGCTGACAAATCTTAGTGAATATTTGTCGAATCCGTGATGCATGTACCTTTTCGGAACACGGAATTTCACAGATGACGGATTCTATGTAAATTGCATGTCTATTGGGTAGAACTCGATCCAAGAGGATTTTCTGCGAAAACTGCATGATTTAAAAACTGACATTAGGAGAAATCTACTAAATCAGAAAAAACTTTCTATGTATAAATATGCATTTTAAGGTGGATGAAGTTCGGTAATACACATGTTCACCACTCATTAAAGACTGTTTGTCGAATCCGTGATGCATGTAACTTGTTCAGAACACGGAATGTCACGGTGAGTGAAACTCGGTAAATTACTATACCTTTTGGGTAGAACTCGCTCCAAGAGCATTTTCCTGCCAAAATCTGCCTCATTTTCAAACCTGGCATTAAACTTACCTGTGAAATCTGAGAAAATTCTTCAAAGTGTCAGTAAGTCAGTATGGTGGATGAAAGTGCTGTAATTCACTTGCTAACAACTCTGTAGTGAATATTTGTCGAATCCGAGATTCATGTAGCGTGTTCGGAACACGGAAATTCACGGTGAGCGAATCCATGTAAATTACATGTCTTTAGTTTTGAACCCGCTCCAAGAGATTTTTGCCGTTAAATCTGCCTCAGTTTCGAAACTGGCATTTGGAAAGCTCTGTGAAATCAGAGAAAAATGCTTCTAAGCATCAATATGCCTTGTATTGTGATGAAAGTCCTGTAATCCACATGCAAACAACTCTGTAGTGTATTTTGTCATATCCTATCTGCATGTAGCGTGTTACGAAGATACGGAATTCACAGCGGGAGAATCTATGTAATTTACATATCTTTTGGTAGAACACGCTCCAAAGTTTTTTCCTTAGGAAACTGCCTGATTTTTGAAACTGCTATTAGGAAATTGCTGCAAACACAGAGTTGATATTTCTAGGTGTAAATATGCTTTGTATGGTGGATGAAAGTTCTGTAATACACATGTACACAACTCATTAAAATGTTTCTCAAATCCGTGATGTATGTAGTGTGTTCGGAACACGGAATGTCACGTTGAAGGAAACTATGTAAATTACATATCTATTGGTGAGAACCCGCTCCAGGAGCATTTTACTGTAAAATCTACCTCTGTTGGAAACTGGTGTTATGAAAACGCTGCAAAATCTGAGCAAATGCTTTAAGTGACATTATGTCTTCAATGGTTTATTAAAGATGTGTAATTCACATTCTAACAACTCAGCTGTGAGCAATTGTTGAATCAATGTGCACGTACCTTTTTCGGAACACGGAATGTTACGGTGATGGTATCTATGAAAATGGGTTGTCTATTGGATCGACATGCAGCAAGAGAATTTTTCTGCGTAAAACTGCCTGATTTTCGTATCTGACGTTAGGAAAAATCTGCGAAATCTAAGTAATATTTCTAGGTGTAAATACGCCTTGTATTGTGGTTGAAACATCGGTAATCCACATGCTCACGGTCATTAAATAATGTTTGTCGAAGCCGTGATTAATGTAACGTTTTCGGAACATGGAATGTCTCGGTGAGTGAACCTCGGAAAATAACAATTCTACTGGATAGAACTCGCTTGAATTGAATTTTTCCGTGAAAATTTCATGATTTTCGAAACTGGATGTTAAGAAAAACCTGAGAAATCAGAATAAACACTTCTAGGTGTAAATATGCTTTGTATGGTGAATGAAAGTTCGGTAATCCACATGCTCACACTCATTAAAGTATGTTTGTCGAATTCGTGATGCATGTAACGTGTTGGGAATACGGAATGTCATATTGAAGGAAACAATGTAAATTACATGTCTATTGGGTAGAACTCGCTTGAAGAGAATTTTTCTGTGAAACGTGCCTCATTTTCCAAACTGCCATTAGGAGAACACTGTGAAATCTGAGAAAATGCTT
>NW_022588219.1:0-19996 GCF_009834535.1 Camelus ferus | reverse complement strand
TTCAAAGTCTGTTTCCTAGTGCCGGTTTGAATTTCCTGCAGTTTTCACTGTAAAATAAAGTTGGATCTTGAACCTCCAAATATATATGTATGGAGTTCAGTTTGCAACTGAAAAGAAACTTTGTGTTCCCAACAAGCTAGGTGATGTACGGCTTTCACACACAATTATCTCTCAGAACTGAGCATGTGGAGAGACGTTAGTTCATCTAGCAGAAAAGGGAACTGTTGCTGGAGAAACTTTTATTCTGTTTTCTCAGTCTGTTTCCTAGAGCCGGTTTGAAGTTCCCGCAGTTTTCACTGTAAAACCGAGTTTAACTAGTACTGTCCATGTATATATATGGAGAGGAGTTTGAAACTGAAAGGAAATTTGTGTTCCCATCAAGCTACGTGAAGGACGGCTTTCACACACACATCTCTCAGAACTGATCATGTGGAGAGACGTTTGTTTAGCTAGCACAAAGGGAACAGGTTGCAGGAGAAACTAGTTCTCTGGTTTCTCAGTCTGATTCCTTGATTCGGTTTGAAGTTCATGCATTTTTCACTGTAAAACATAATTTTGGCTAGTAAATCCCTATATATATATAAGGAATGGAGTTTGCAACTGAAAGGAAACTTTGTGTTCCCATCAAGCTACGTGAAGGACGGCTTTCACACACACATCTCTCAAAACTGAGCATGTGGAGAGACGTTCGTTTAGCTAGCACAAAAGGAACGGATTGCAGGGAAAGTTTTACTCTGGTTTCTCAGTCTGTTTTCTAGTGCTGGTGTGAATTTCCTGAAGATTTCACTGTTAAACCGAGTTGGAGCTAGAACCTCCCCATATATAGTAAGGAGTGTAGTTTGCAACTGAAAAGAAACTTTGTTTTCTCAACAAGCTAGGTGATGGGAGGCTTTCACACACAATTTTCTCTCAGAACTGAGCATGTGGAGAGTCTTTCGTTCATCTAGCACAAAGGGAACGGGTTGCAGGAGAAATGTTTACCCTGGTTTCTCAGTCTGTTTCCTAGTGCCGGTTTGAAGTTCATGCAGTTTTCACTATAAAACCGAGTTCGGGGTAGTAAATCCCTATATATATATATAAGGAATGGAGTTTACAACTGAAAGGAAACTTTGTGTTCCCAACAAGATATGTGAAGGACGGCTTTAACACACACATATCTCTCAGAAGTGAGCATGTGGAGAGACGTTCTTTCATCTAGCACAAAGGGAACTGGTTGTTGGGGAAACTTTTTCTCTGGTTTCTCAGTCTGTTTCCTAGGACTGGTGTGAATTTCCTGAAGTATTCACTGTTAAACCGAGTTGGAGCTTGTACCTCCCCATATATATGTAAGGAATGCTGTGTGCAACTGAAAAGAAACTTTGTATTCCCATCAAGCTAGCTGAAATACGGCTTTCACACACACTTATCTCTCAGAAATGAGCATGTGGAGAGACGTTCGTTCATCTAGCAAAATGGGAACTGTTGCTGGAAAAATTTTACTCTGGTTTTTCAGTCTGTTTCCTAGTGCCGATTTGATGTTCCTGCATTTTCCACTGTAAAACCGAGTTGGAGATAGTACCTCAACATATATATGTATGGAGTGCCGTTTGCAACTGAAAAGAATCTTTTCCTTCCCATCAAGCTAGCTGAAGGACGGCTTTCACACACACTTATCTCTCAGAACTGAGCCTGTATAGAGACGTTCATTAATCTAGCACAAACTGAACGGATGCTGAAGACACTTTTACTCTGGTTTCTCAGTCTGTTTCCTAGTGCCGATTTGAAATTCCTGCAGTATTCACTGTAAAACTGATTTGGAGCTATTACCTCCCCATATATATGTATGGATTGTAATTTGCATCTGAAAAGAAACTTGGTGTTCCCAACAAGCAAGTTGAAAGATGGCTTATACGCACAATTATCTCTCAGAAATGAGCATGTGGAGAGACGTTCGTTCATCTTGCACAAAGGGAACGGTTTACAGGAGAAACTTTTACACTGGTTTCTCAGTCTGTTTCCTAGTGCCGGATTGAAGTTCCTGCAGGTTTCAGTGTAAAACCGAGTTGGAGTGTGTACATTCCTCTGTATATGTATGGATTGGAGTTTGCAACTGAAAAGAAACTTTGTGTTCACAACAAGCTTGGGGGAGTACGGCTTACACACACACATATCTCCCAGAACTGAGCATTTGGAGAGACGTTCGTTCATCTAGAATAAAGGGAACGGGTTGCAGGAGAAACATTTACTCTTGTTTCAAACTCTGTTTCCTAGTGCCGTTTTGAAGTTCCTGCAGTTTTCACTGTAAAATAAAGTTGGATCTTTTACCTCCCCATATATATGTATGGAGTGCATTTTGTTACTGAAAAGAAACTTTGTATTCCCAACAAGCAAGGTGTTGTACGGCTTTCACACAGAATTATCTCTCAGAACTGAGCATGTGGAGAGACGTTAGTTCATCTAGCACAAAGGGAACTTTTGCTGGAGAAATTTTTACTCTGGTTTCTCAGTATGTTCCTAGAGCCGGTTTGAAGTTAACGCAGTTTTCACTGTAAAACCGAGTTGAAACTAGTACTGTCCATGTATATTTATGGAGAGGAGTTTGAAACTGAAAGGAAATTTTGTGTTCCCATCAAGCTACGTGAAGGTCGGCTTTCACACATACATCTCTCAGAACTGAGCATGTGGAGAGACGTTCGTTTAGCTAGCACAAAAGGAAAGGATTGCAGGGAAATTTTACTCTTGTTTCTCAGTCTGTTTCCTAGTGCCGCTTTGAAGTTCCTGCAGTTTTCACTGTAAAACCGAGTTGCAGCTAGTACCTCCCCATATATATGTATGCACTGAACTTTGCAACTGAAAGGAATCTTTGTGTTCCCATCAACCTATGTGAATGGCGGCTTTCACACACATTTATCTCTCAGAAATGAGCATGTGGAAAGACGTTCTTTCATCTAGCACAAATGGAACGGGTTGCTGGATAAATTTTTCTCTGGTTTCTCAGTCTGTTTTCTAGTGCCGGTTTAAATTTCCTGCAGTTTTCACTGTAAAACCGTGCTGGAGCTAGTACCTACCTTTATTTATGTATGGATTGGAGATTGGAATTCAAAAGAAATTTTGAGTTCCCAACAAGCTTGTTGAAGTACGGCTTACAAACACACATATCTCTCAGAACTGAGCATTTGGAGAGACGTTCGTTCATCTAGCCCAAAGAGAACGGGTTGCAGGAGAAATATTTGCTCTTGTTTCAAAGTCTCTTTCCTAGTGCCGGTTTGAATTTCCTGCAGTTTTCTCTGTAAAACCGAGTTGGAGCTAGGACCTCACCATATATATATGTATGGAGTGGAGTTTGCAACTGAAATAAACTTTTTGTTCCCAACAAGCTAGGTAAAGAACGGCTTTCACACACACTTATTTTTCAGAACTGAGCATGTGGAGAGACGTTCATTCATCTAGCACAAAGGGAACAGGTTGCAGGAGAAACTAGTTCTCTGGTTTCTCAGTCTGATTCCTTGATCGGGTTTGAAGTTTCTGCAGGTTTCACTGTAAAACCGAGTTGGAGCTTGTACCTCCCCATATATATGTATGGAATGCTGTGTGCAACTGAAAAGAATCTTTGTGTTCCCATCAAGCTAGCTGAAATACGGCTTTCACACACTCTTATCTCTCTGAAATGAGCATGTGGAGAGACGTTCGTTCATCTAGCAAAAAGGGAATGGTTGCTGGTGAAATTTTACTCTGGTTTTTCAGTCTGTTTCCTAGTGCCCGGTTTGAAGTTCCTGAATTTTTCACTGTAAAACCGAATTGGAGCTAGTACCACCCCTTATATATGTAAGGAATGGAGTTTGCAACTGAAAAGAAACTTTGTTTTCCCAACAAGCTAGGAGAAGGGAGGCTTTCACACACACTTTCCTCTCAGAACTGAGCATGTGGAGAGACTATCGTTCAGCTAGCACAAAGGGAACTGGTTACAGGAGAAATGTTTACCCTGGTTTCTCAGTCTGTGTTCTAGTGCCTGTTTAAATTTCCTGCAGTTTTCACTGTAAAACCGAGTTGGAGCTAGAATCTCCCTTTATTTATGTATGGATTGGAATTTGTAACTCAAAAGAAATTTTGTGTTCCCAACAAGCTTGTTGAAGTACGGCTTACACACACACATATCTCTCAGAACTGAGCATTTGGAGAGACGTTCGTTCATCTAGCCCAAAGAGAACGGGTTGCAGGAGAAATATTTGCTCTTGTTTCAAAGTCTCTTTCCTAGTGCCGGTTTGAAGTTCCTGAATTTTCACTGTAAAACCGAGTTGGAGCTAGTACCACAACATATATATGTATGGAGTGCTGTTTGCAACTGAAAAGAATCTTTTTCTTCCCATCAAGCTAGCCGAAGCACGGCTTTCACACACACTTATCTCTCAGAACTGAGCCTGTAGAGAGACGTTCATTAATCTAGCACAAAGTGAACGGATGCTGAAGAAACATTTACTCTGATTTCACAGTCTGTTTCCTAGTGCCAGTTTGAACTTCCTGCAGTATTCACTGTAAAAAGGATTTGGAGCTAGTACCTCCCCATATATATGTATGAATGGTAAATTGAATCTGAAAAGAAACTTCATGTTCCCAACAAGCAAGGTGAAGGACGGCTTACACACACAATTATCTCTCAGAAATGAGCATGTGGAGAGATGTTCGTTCATCTCGTACAAAGGGAACGGGTTACAGGAGAAACTTTTTCTCTGGTTTCTCAGTCTGTTTCCTACTGCCGAATTGAAGTTCCTGCAGGTTTCAGTGTAAAACTGAGTTGGAGCTAGTACTTTCCTTTGTATATGTATGGATTGGTGTTTGCAACTGAAAAGAATCTTTGTGTTCCCAACAAGCTTGGGGAAGTACGGCTTACACACACACATATCTCTCAGAACTGAGCATTTGGAGAGACGTTCGTTCATCTAGCTCAAATGGAACGGGTTGCAGGAGAAACATTTACTCTTGTTTCAAAGTCTGTTTCCTAGTGCCGGTTTGAATTTCCTGCAGTTTTCACTGTAAAATAAAGTTGGATCTTGAACCTCCAAATATATATGTATGGAGTTCAGTTTGCAACTGAAAAGAAACTTTGTGTTCCCACAAGCTAGGTGATGTACGGCTTTCACACACAATTATCTCTCAGAACTGAGCATGTGGAGAGACGTTAGTTCATCTAGCAGAAAGGGAACTGTTGCTGGAGAAACTTTTATTCTGTTTCTCAGTCTGTTTCCTAGAGCCGGTTTGAAGTTCCCGCAGTTTTCACTGTAAAACCGAGTTTAACTAGTACTGTCCATGTATATATATGGAGAGGAGTTTGAAACTGAAAGGAAATTTTGTGTTCCCATCAAGCTACGTGAAGGACGGCTTTCACACACACATCTCTCAGAACTGATCATGTGGAGAGACGTTTGTTTAGCTAGCACAAAGGGAACAGGTTGCAGGAGAAACTAGTTCTCTGGTTTCTCAGTCTGATTCCTTGATTCGGTTTGAAGTTCATGCATTTTCACTGTAAAACATAATTTTGGCTAGTAATCCCTATATATATATAAGGAATGGAGTTTGCAACTGAAAGGAAACTTTGTGTTCCCATCAAGCTACGTGAAGGACGGCTTTCACACACACATCTCTCAAAACTGAGCATGTGGAGAGACGTTCGTTTAGCTAGCACAAAAGGAACGGATTGCAGGGAAAGTTTTACTCTGGTTTCTCAGTCTGTTTTCTAGTGCTGGTGTGAATTTCCTGAAGATTTCACTGTTAAACCGAGTTGGAGCTAGAACCTCCCATATATATGTAAGGAGTGTAGTTTGCAACTGAAAAGAAACTTTGTTTTCTCAACAAGCTAGGTGATGGGAGGCTTTCACACACAATTTTCTCTCAGAACTGAGCATGTGGAGAGTCTTTCGTTCATCTAGCACAAAGGGAACGGGTTGCAGGAGAAATGTTTACCCTGGTTTCTCAGTCTGTTTCCTAGTGCCGGTTTGAAGTTCCTGAATTTTCACTGTAAAACCGAGTTGGAGCTATACCCCATATATATGTAAGGATGCTGTTTGCAACTGAAAAGAATTTTGTTCCCATCAAGCATGAAGCGGCTTTCACACACACTTATCTCTCAGAATGAGCATGTGAGAGACGTTCTTATCTAGCACAAAGGGAACGGTGCTGAAGAAACTTTACTCTGGTTTCACAGTCTGTTTCCTAGTGCTGTTTGAATTCCTGCAGTATTCACTGTAAAAGTTGGAGCTAGTACCTCCCCATATATATGTATGAATGGTTTGCAACTGAAAAGAAACTTTTTCCCATCAAGCTAGGTGAAGGACGGCTTACACACACTTATCTCTCAGAAATGAGCATGTGGAGAGACGTTCGTTCATCTCGTACAAAGGGAACGGGTTACAGGAGAAACTTTTCTCTGGTTTCTCAGTCTGTTTCCTAGTGCCGATTGAAGTTCCTGCAGTTTCACTGTAAAACTGAGTTGGAGCTAGTACTCCTTGTATATGTATGGATTGTGTTTGCAACTGAAAAGAATCTTTGTGTTCCCAACAAGCTTGGGAAGACGGCTTACACACACACATATCTCTCAGAACTGAGCATTTGGAGAGACGTTCGTTCATCTAGCACAAATGGAACGGGTTGCAGGAGAAACTTTTACTCTGTTTCAGTCTGTTTCCTAGTGCCGGTTTGAATTCCTGCAGTTTTCACTGTAAAAGTTGGATCTTGACCTCCAAATATATATGTATGGAGTTAGTTTGCAACTGAAAAGAAACTTTGTGTTCCCAACAAGCTAGTGATACGGCTTTACACACAATTATCTCTCAGAACTGAGCATGTGGAGAGACGTTAGTTCATCTAGAAAGGGAACTGTTGCTGGAGAAACTTTTATTCTGTTTCTCAGTCTGTTTCCTAGAGCCGGTTTGAAGTTCCCGCAGTTTTCACTGTAAAACCGAGTTTAACTAGTACCTGTCCATGTATATATGGAGAGGAGTTTGAAACTGAAAGGAAATTTTGTGTTCCCATCAAGCTACGTGAAGGACGGCTTTCACACACACATCTCTCAGAACTGATCATGTGGAGAGACGTTTGTTTAGCTAGCACAAAGGGAACAGGTTGCAGGAGAAACTAGTTCTCTGGTTTCTCAGTCTGATTCCTTGATTCGGTTTGAAGTTCATGCATTTTTCACTGTAAAACATAATTTTGGCTAGTAAATCCCTATATATATAAGGAATGGAGTTTGCAACTGAAAGGAAACTTTGTGTTCCCATCAAGCTACGTGAAGGACGGCTTTCACACACACATCTCTCAAAACTGAGCATGTGGAGAGACGTTCGTTGCTAGCACAAAAGGAACGGATTGCAGGGAAAGTTTTACTCTGGTTTCTCAGTCTGTTTTCTAGTGCTGGTGTGAATTTCCTGAAGATTTCACTGTTAAACCGAGTTGAGCTAGAACCTCCCCATATATGTAAGGAGTGTAGTTTGCAACTGAAAAGAAACTTTGTTTTCTCAACAAGCTAGGTGATGGGAGGCTTTCACACACAATTTTCTCTCAGAACTGAGCATGTGGAGAGTCTTTCGTTCATCTAGCACAAGGGAACGGGTTGCAGGAGAAATGTTTACCCTGGTTTCTCAGTCTGTTTCCTAGTGCCGGTTTGAAGTTCATGCAGTTTTCACTATAAAACCGAGTTCGGGTAGTAAATCCCTATATATATATATAAGGAATGGAGTTTACAACTGAAGGAAACTTTGTGTTCCCAACAAGATATGTGAAGGACGGCTTTAACACACACATATCTCTCAGAAGTGAGCATGTGGAGAGACGTTCTTTCATCTAGCACAAAGGGAACTGGTTGTTGGGGAAACTTTTTCTCTGGTTTCTCAGTCTGTTTCCTAGGACTGGTGTGAATTTCCTGAAGTATTCACTGTTAACCGAGTTGGAGCTTGTACCTCCCTATAGCATATGTAGAGGAATAGACAGTGTGCAAGGAATGAGCGAGATTAATATATGTATGCTGTGTGCACTGAAACGGAAGAACTTGTATTCCCACAGCTAGCTGAAATACGGCTTTCACACACACTATCTCTCAGAAATGAGCATGTGGAGAGACGTTCGTTCATCTAGCCAAAAGGGAACGTTGCAGGAGAAAATTTTACTCTGTTTCAGTCTCTTTCCTAGTGCCGGTTTGAAGTTCCTGATTTTCACTGTAAACCGAGTTGGAGCTAGTACCACAACATATATATGTATGGAGTGCTGTTTGCAACTGAAAAGAATCTTTTCTTCCCATCAAGCTAGCCGAAGCACGGCTTTCACACACACTTATCTCTCAGAACTAGCCTGTAGAGAGACGTTCATTAATCTAGCACAAAGTGAACGGATGCTGACATTTACTCTGATTTCACAGTCTGTTTCCTAGTGCCAGTTTGAACTTCCTGCAGTATTCACTGTAAAAGGATTTGGAGCTAGTACCTCCCCATATATATGTATGAATGGTAAATTGAATCTGAAAAGAAACTTCATGTTCCCAACAAGCAAGGTGAAGGACGGCTTACACACACAATTATCTCTCAGAAATGAGCATGTGGAGAGATGTTCGTTCATCTCGTACAAAGGGAACGGGTTACAGGAGAAACTTTTTCTCTGGTTTCTCAGTCTGTTTCCTACTGCCGAATTGAAGTTCCTGCAGGTTTCAGTGTAAAACTGAGTTGGAGCTAGTACTTTCCTTTGTATATGTATGGATTGGTGTTTGCAACTGAAAAGAATCTTTGTGTTCCCAACAAGCTTGGGGAAGTACGGCTTACACACACACATATCTCTCAGAACTGAGCATTTGGAGAGACGTTCGTTCATCTAGCTCAAATGGAACGGGTTGCAGGAGAAACATTTACTCTTGTTTCAAAGTCTGTTTCCTAGTGCCGGTTTGAATTTCCTGCAGTTTTCACTGTAAAATAAAGTTGGATCTTGAACCTCCAAATATATATGTATGGAGTTCAGTTTGCAACTGAAAAGAAACTTTGTGTTCCCAACAAGCTAGGTGATGTACGGCTTTCACACACAATTATCTCTCAGAACTGAGCATGTGGAGAGACGTTAGTTCATCTAGCAGAAAGGGAACTGTTGCTGGAGAAACTTTTATTCTGTTTTCTCAGTCTGTTTCCTAGAGCCGGTTTGAAGTTCCCGCAGTTTTCACTGTAAAACCGAGTTTAACTAGTACTGTCCATGTATATATATGGAGAGGAGTTTGAAACTGAAAGGAAATTTTGTGTTCCCATCAAGCTACGTGAAGGACGGCTTTCACACACACATCTCTCAGAACTGATCATGTGGAGAGACGTTTGTTTAGCTAGCACAAAGGGAACAGGTTGCAGGAGAAACTAGTTCTCTGGTTTCTCAGTCTGATTCCTTGATTCGGTTTGAAGTTCATGCATTTTTCACTGTAAAACATAATTTTGGCTAGTAAATCCCTATATATATATAAGGAATGGAGTTTGCAACTGAAAGGAAACTTTGTGTTCCCATCAAGCTACGTGAAGGACGGCTTTCACACACACATCTCTCAAAACTGAGCATGTGGAGAGACGTTCGTTTAGCTAGCACAAAAGGAACGGATTGCAGGGAAAGTTTTACTCTGGTTTCTCAGTCTGTTTTCTAGTGCTGGTGTGAATTTCCTGAAGATTTCACTGTTAAACCGAGTTGGAGCTAGAACCTCCCCATATATATGTAAGGAGTGTAGTTTGCAACTGAAAAGAAACTTTGTTTTCTCAACAAGCTAGGTGATGGGAGGCTTTCACACACAATTTTCTCTCAGAACTGAGCATGTGGAGAGTCTTTCGTTCATCTAGCACAAAGGGAACGGGTTGCAGGAGAAATGTTTACCCTGGTTTCTCAGTCTGTTTCCTAGTGCCGGTTTGAAGTTCATGCAGTTTTCACTATAAAACCGAGTTCGGGTAGTAAATCCCTATATATATATATAAGGAATGGAGTTTACAACTGAAAGGAAACTTTGTGTTCCCAACAAGATATGTGAAGGACGGCTTTAACACACACATATCTCTCAGAAGTGAGCATGTGGAGAGACGTTCTTTCATCTAGCACAAAGGGAACTGGTTGTTGGGGAAACTTTTTCTCTGGTTTCTCAGTCTGTTTCCTAGGACTGGTGTGAATTTCCTGAAGTATTCACTGTTAAACCGAGTTGGAGCTTGTACCTCCCCATATATATGTAAGGAATGCTGTGTGCAACTGAAAAGAAACTTTGTATTCCCATCAAGCTAGCTGAAATACGGCTTTCACACACACTTATCTCTCAGAAATGAGCATGTGGAGAGACGTTCGTTCATCTAGCAAAATGGGAACTGTTGCTGGAAAAATTTTACTCTGGTTTTTCAGTCTGTTTCCTAGTGCCGATTTGATGTTCCTGCATTTTCCACTGTAAAACCGAGTTGGAGATAGTACCTCAACATATATATGTATGGAGTGCCGTTTGCAACTGAAAAGAATCTTTTCCTTCCCATCAAGCTAGCTGAAGGACGGCTTTCACACACACTTATCTCTCAGAACTGAGCCTGTATAGAGACGTTCATTAATCTAGCACAAACTGAACGGATGCTGAAGACACTTTTACTCTGGTTTCTCAGTCTGTTTCCTAGTGCCGATTTGAAATTCCTGCAGTATTCACTGTAAAACTGATTTGGAGCTATTACCTCCCCATATATATGTATGGATTGTAATTTGCATCTGAAAAGAAACTTGGTGTTCCCAACAAGCAAGTTGAAAGATGGCTTATACGCACAATTATCTCTCAGAAATGAGCATGTGGAGAGACGTTCGTTCATCTTGCACAAAGGGAACGGTTTACAGGAGAAACTTTTACACTGGTTTCTCAGTCTGTTTCCTAGTGCCGGATTGAAGTTCCTGCAGGTTTCAGTGTAAAACCGAGTTGGAGTGTGTACATTCCTCTGTATATGTATGGATTGGAGTTTGCAACTGAAAAGAAACTTTGTGTTCACAACAAGCTTGGGGGAGTACGGCTTACACACACACATATCTCCCAGAACTGAGCATTTGGAGAGACGTTCGTTCATCTAGAATAAAGGGAACGGGTTGCAGGAGAAACATTTACTCTTGTTTCAAACTCTGTTTCCTAGTGCCGTTTTGAAGTTCCTGCAGTTTTCACTGTAAAATAAAGTTGGATCTTTTACCTCCCCATATATATGTATGGAGTGCATTTTGTTACTGAAAAGAAACTTTGTATTCCCAACAAGCAAGGTGTTGTACGGCTTTCACACAGAATTATCTCTCAGAACTGAGCATGTGGAGAGACGTTAGTTCATCTAGCACAAAGGGAACTTTTGCTGGAGAAATTTTTACTCTGGTTTCTCAGTATGTTTCCTAGAGCCGGTTTGAAGTTAACGCAGTTTTCACTGTAAAACCGAGTTGAAACTAGTACTGTCCATGTATATTTATGGAGAGGAGTTTGAAACTGAAGGAAATTTTGTGTTCCCATCAAGCTACGTGAAGGTCGGCTTTCACACATACATCTCTCAGAACTGAGCATGTGGAGAGACGTTCGTTTAGCTAGCACAAAAGGAAAGGATTGCAGGGAAATTTTACTCTTGTTTCTCAGTCTGTTTCCTAGTGCCGCTTTGAAGTTCCTGCAGTTTTCACTGTAAAACCGAGTTGCAGCTAGTACCTCCCCATATATATGTATGCACTGAACTTTGCAACTGAAAGGAATCTTTGTGTTCCCATCAACCTATGTGAATGGCGGCTTTCACACACATTTATCTCTCAGAAATGAGCATGTGGAAAGACGTTCTTTCATCTAGCACAAATGGAACGGGTTGCTGGATAAATTTTTTCTCTGGTTTCTCAGTCTGTTTTCTAGTGCCGGTTTAAATTTCCTGCAGTTTTCACTGTAAAACCGTGCTGGAGCTAGTACCTACCTTTATTTATGTATGGATTGGAGATTGGAATTCAAAAGAAATTTTGAGTTCCCAACAAGCTTGTTGAAGTACGGCTTACAAACACACATATCTCTCAGAACTGAGCATTTGGAGAGACGTTCGTTCATCTAGCCCAAAGAGAACGGGTTGCAGGAGAAATATTTGCTCTTGTTTCAAAGTCTCTTTCCTAGTGCCGGTTTGAATTTCCTGCAGTTTTCTCTGTAAAACCGAGTTGGAGCTAGGACCTCACCATATATATGTATGGAGTGGAGTTTGCAACTGAAATAAACTTTTTGTTCCCAACAAGCTAGGTAAAGAACGGCTTTCACACACACTTATTTTTCAGAACTGAGCATGTGGAGAGACGTTCATTCATCTAGCACAAAGGGAAACAGGTTGCAGGAGAAACTAGTTCTCTGGTTTCTCAGTCTGATTCCTTGATCGGGTTTGAAGTTTCTGCAGGTTTCACTGTAAAACCGAGTTGGAGCTTGTACCTCCCCATATATATGTATGGAATGCTGTGTGCAACTGAAAAGAATCTTTGTGTTCCCATCAAGCTAGCTGAAATACGGCTTTCACACACTCTTATCTCTCTGAAATGAGCATGTGGAGAGACGTTCGTTCATCTAGCAAAAAGGGAATGGTTGCTGGTGAAATTTTACTCTGGTTTTTCAGTCTGTTTCCTAGTGCCGGTTTGAAGTTCCTGAATTTTTCACTGTAAAACCGAATTGGAGCTAGTACCACCCCTTATATATGTAAGGAATGGAGTTTGCAACTGAAAAGAAACTTTGTTTTCCCAACAAGCTAGGAGAAGGGAGGCTTTCACACACACTTTCCTCTCAGAACTGAGCATGTGGAGAGACTATCGTTCAGCTAGCACAAAGGGAACTGGTTACAGGAGAAATGTTTACCCTGGTTTCTCAGTCTGTGTTCTAGTGCCTGTTTAAATTTCCTGCAGTTTTCACTGTAAAACCGAGTTGGAGCTAGAATCTCCCTTTATTTATGTATGGATTGGAATTTGTAACTCAAAAGAAATTTTGTGTTCCCAACAAGCTTGTTGAAGTACGGCTTACACACACACATATCTCTCAGAACTGAGCATTTGGAGAGACGTTCGTTCATCTAGCCCAAAGAGAACGGGTTGCAGGAGAAATATTTGCTCTTGTTTCAAAGTCTCTTTCCTAGTGCCGGTTTGAAGTTCCTGAATTTTTCACTGTAAAACCGAGTTGGAGCTAGTACCACAACATATATATGTATGGAGTGCTGTTTGCAACTGAAAAGAATCTTTTTCTTCCCATCAAGCTAGCCGAAGCACGGCTTTCACACACACTTATCTCTCAGAACTGAGCCTGTAGAGAGACGTTCATTAATCTAGCACAAAGTGAACGGATGCTGAAGAAACATTTACTCTGATTTCACAGTCTGTTTCCTAGTGCCAGTTTGAACTTCCTGCAGTATTCACTGTAAAAAGGATTTGGAGCTAGTACCTCCCCATATATGTATGAATGGTAAATTGAATCTGAAAAGAAACTTCATGTTCCCAACAAGCAAGGTGAAGGACGGCTTACACACACAATTATCTCTCAGAAATGAGCATGTGGAGAGATGTTCGTTCATCTCGTACAAAGGGAACGGGTTACAGGAGAAACTTTTTCTCTGGTTTCTCAGTCTGTTTCCTACTGCCGAATTGAAGTTCCTGCAGGTTTCAGTGTAAAACTGAGTTGGAGCTAGTACTTTCCTTTGTATATGTATGGATTGGTGTTTGCAACTGAAAAGAATCTTTGTGTTCCCAACAAGCTTGGGGAAGTACGGCTTACACACACACATATCTCTCAGAACTGAGCATTTGGAGAGACGTTCGTTCATCTAGCTCAAATGGAACGGGTTGCAGGAGAAACATTTACTCTTGTTTCAAAGTCTGTTTCCTAGTGCCGGTTTGAATTTCCTGCAGTTTTCACTGTAAAATAAAGTTGGATCTTGAACCTCCAAATATATATGTATGGAGTTCAGTTTGCAACTGAAAAGAAACTTTGTGTTCCCAACAAGCTAGGTAAAGAACGGCTTTCACACACACTATTTCTCAGAACTGAGCATGTGGAGAGACGTTCATTCATCTAGCACAAAGGGAACAGGTTGCAGGAGAAACTAGTTCTCTGGTTTCTCAGTCTGATTCCTTGATCGGGTTTGAAGTTTCTGCAGGTTTCACTGTAAAACCGAGTTGGAGCTTGTACCTCCCCATATATATGTATGGAATGCTGTGTGCAACTGAAAAGAATCTTTGTGTTCCCATCAAGCTAGCTGAAATACGGCTTTCCACACACTCTTATCTCTCTGAAATGAGCATGTGGAGAGACGTTCGTTCATCTAGCAAAAAGGGAATGGTTGCTGGTGAAATTTTACTCTGGTTTTTCAGTCTGTTTTCCTAGTGCCGGTTTGAAGTTCCTGAATTTTTCACTGTAAAACCGAATTGGAGCTAGTACCCACCCCTATATATGTAAGGAATGGAGTTTGCAACTGAAAAGAAACTTTGTTTTCCCAACAAGCTAGGAGAAGGGAGGCTTTCACACACACTTTCCTCTCAGAACTGAGCATGTGGAGAGACTATCGTTCAGCTAGCACAAAGGGAACTGGTTACAGGAGAAATGTTACCCTGGTTTCTCAGTCTGTGTTCTAGTGCCTGTTTAAATTTCCTGCAGTTTTCACTGTAAAACCGAGTTGGAGCTAGAATCTCCCTTATTTATGTATGGATTGGAATTTGTAACTCAAAAGAAATTTTGTGTTCCCAACAAGCTTGTTGAAGTACGGCTTACACACACACATATCTCTCAGAACTGAGCATTTGGAGAGACGTTCGTTCATCTAGCCCAAAGAGAACGGGTTGCAGGAGAAATATTTGCTCTTGTTTCAAAGTCTCTTTCCTAGTGCCGGTTTGAAGTTCCTGAATTTTTCACTGTAAAACCGAGTTGGAGCTATTACCACAACATATATATGTATGGAGTGCTGTTTGCAACTGAAAAGAATCTTTTTCTTCCCATCAAGCTAGCCGAAGCATGGCTTTCACACACACTTATCTCTCAGAACTGAGCCTGTAGAGAGACGTTCATTAATCTAGCACAAAGTGAACGGATGCTGAAGAAACATTTACTCTGATTTCACAGTCTGTTTCCTAGTGCTAGTTTGAACTTCCTGCAGTATTTCACTGTAAAAGGATTTGGAGCTAGTACCTCCCCATATATATGTATGAATGGTAAATTGAATCTGAAAAGAAACTTCATCGTTCCCAACAAGCAAGGTGAAGGACGGCTTACACACACAATTATCTCTCAGAAATGAGCATGTGGAGAGATGTTCGTTCATCTCGTACAAAGGGAACGGGTTACAGGAGAAACTTTTTCTCTGGTTTCTCAGTCTGTTTCCTACTGCCGAATTGAAGTTCCTGCAGGTTTCAGTGTAAAACTGAGTTGGAGCTAGTACTTTCCTTTGTATATGTATGGATTGGTGTTTGCAACTGAAAAGAATCTTTGTGTTCCCAACAAGCTTGGGGAAGTACGGCTTACCACACACACATATCTCTCAGAACTGAGCATTTGGAGAGACGTTCGTTCATCTAGCTCAAATGGAACGGGTTGCAGGAGAAACATTTACTCTTGTTTCAAAGTCTGTTTCCTAGTGCCGGTTTGAATTTCCTGCAGTTTTCACTGTAAAATAAAGTTGGATCTTGAACCTCCAAATATATATGTATGGAGTTCAGTTTGCAACTGAAAAGAAACTTTGTGTTCCCAACAAGCTAGGTGATGTACGGCTTTCACACACAATTATCTCTCAGAACTGAGCATGTGGAGAGACGTTAGTTCATCTAGCAGAAAGGGAACTGTTGCTGGAGAAACTTTTATTCTGTTTTCTCAGTCTGTTTCCTAGAGCCGGTTTGAAGTTCCCGCAGTTTTCACTGTAAAACCGAGTTTAACTAGTACTGTCCATGTATATATATGGAGAGGAGTTTGAAACTGAAAGGAAATTTTGTGTTCCCATCAAGCTACGTGAAGGACGGCTTTCACACACACATCTCTCAGAACTGATCATGTGGAGAGACTGTTTGTTTAGCTAGCACAAAGGGAACAGGTTGCAGGAGAACTAGTTCTCTGGTTTCTCAGTCTGATTCCTTGATTCGGTTTGAAGTTCATGCATTTTTCACTGTAAAACATAATTTTGGCTAGTAAATCCCTATATATATATAAGGAATGGAGTTTGCAACTGAAAGGAAACTTTGTGTTCCCATCAAGCTACGTGAAGGACGGCTTTCACACACACATCTCTCAAAACTGAGCATGTGGAGAGACGTTCGTTTAGCTAGCACAAAAGGAACGGATTGCAGGGAAAGTTTTACTCTGGTTTCTCAGTCTGTTTTCTAGTGCTGGTGTGAATTTCCTGAAGATTTCACTGTTAAACCGAGTTGGAGCTAGAACCTCCCCATATATATGTAAGGAGTGTAGTTTGCAACTGAAAAGAAACTTTGTTTTCTCAACAAGCTAGGTGATGGGAGGCTTTCACACACAATTTTCTCTCAGAACTGAGCATGTGGAGAGTCTTTCGTTCATCTAGCACAAAGGGAACGGGTTGCAGGAGAAATGTTTTACCCTGGTTTCTCAGTCTGTTTCCTAGTGCCGGTTTGAAGTTCATGCAGTTTTCACTATAAAACCGAGTTCGGGTAGTAAATCCCTATATATATATATAAGGAATGGAGTTTACAACTGAAAGGAAACTTTGTGTTCCCAACAAGATATGTGAAGGACGGCTTTAACACACACATATCTCTCAGAAGTGAGCATGTGGAGAGACGTTCTTTCATCTAGCACAAAGGGAACTGGTTGTTGGGGAAACTTTTTCTCTGGTTTCTCAGTCTGTTTCCTAGGACTGGTGTGAATTTCCTGAAGTATTCACTGTTAAACCGAGTTGGAGCTTGTACCTCCCCATATATATGTAAGGAATGCTGTGTGCAACTGAAAAGAAACTTTGTATTCCCATCAAGCTAGCTGAAATACGGCTTTCACACACACTTATCTCTCAGAAATGAGCATGTGGAGAGACGTTCGTCATCTAGCAAAATGGGAACTGTTGCTGGAAAAATTTTACTCTGGTTTTTCAGTCTGTTTCCTAGTGCCGATTTGATGTTCCTGCATTTTCCACTGTAAACCGAGTTGGAGATAGTACCTCAACATATATATGTATGGAGTGCCGTTTGCAACTGAAAAGAATCTTTTCCTTCCCATCAAGCTAGCTGAAGGACGGCTTCACACACACTTATCTCTCAGAACTGAGCCTGTATAGAGACGTTCATTAATCTAGCACAAACTGAACGGATGCTGAAGACACTTTTACTCTGGTTTCTCAGTCTGTTTCCTAGTGCCGATTTGAAATTCCTGCAGTATTCACTGTAAAACTGATTTGGAGCTATTACCTCCCCATATATATGTATGGATTGTAATTTGCATCTGAAAAGAAACTTGGTGTTCCCAACAAGCAAGTTGAAAGATGGCTTATACGCACAATTATCTCTCAGAAATGAGCATGTGGAGAGACGTTCGTTCATCTTGCACAAAGGGAACGGTTTACAGGAGAAACTTTTACACTGGTTTCTCAGTCTGTTTCCTAGTGCCGGATTGAAGTTCCTGCAGGTTTCAGTGTAAAACTGAGTTGGAGCTAGTACTTTCCTTTGTATATGTATGGATTGGTGTTTGCAACTGAAAAGAATCTTTGTGTTCCCAACAAGCTTGGGGAAGTACGGCTTACACACACACATATCTCTCAGAACTGAGCATTTGGAGAGACGTTCGTTCATCTAGCTCAAATGGAACGGGTTGCAGGAGAAACATTTACTCTTGTTTCAAAGTCTGTTTCCTAGTGCCGTTTGAATTCCTGCAGTTTTCACTGTAAAATAAAGTTGGATCTTGACCTCCATATATATGTATGGAGTTTTGTTACTGAAAAGAAACTTTGTTCCCAACAAGCAGGTGTGTACGGCTTTCACACACAATTATCTCTCAGAACTGAGCATGTGGAGAGACGTTAGTTCATCTAGCAGAAGGGAACTGTTGCTGGAGAAATTTTATTCTGGTTTCTCAGTCTGTTTCCTAGAGCCGGTTTGAAGTTCCGCAGTTTTCACTGTAAAACCGAGTTTAACTAGTACTGTCCATGTATATATATGGAGAGGAGTTTGAAACTGAAAGGAAATTTTGTGTTCCCATCAAGCTACGTGAAGGACGGCTTTCACACACACATCTCTCAGAACTGATCATGTGGAGAGACGTTTGTTTAGCTAGCACAAAGGGAACAGGTTGCAGGAGAAACTAGTTCTCTGGTTTCTCAGTCTGATTCCTTGATTCGTTTGAAGTTCATGCATTTTTCACTGTAAAACATAATTTTGGCTAGTAAATCCCTATATATATATAAGGAATGGAGTTTGCAACTGAAAGGAAACTTTGTGTTCCCATCAAGCTACGTGAAGGACGGCTTTCACACACACATCTCTCAAAACTGAGCATGTGGAGACGTTCGTTTAGCTAGCACAAAAGGAACGGATTGCAGGGAAAGTTTTACTCTGGTTTCTCAGTCTGTTTTCTAGTGCTGGTGTGAATTTCCTGAAGATTTCACTGTTAAACCGAGTTGGAGCTAGAACCTCCCCATATATATGTAAGGAGGTAGTTTGCAACTGAAAAGAAACTTTGTTTCTCAACAAGCTAGGTGATGGGAGGCTTTCACACACAATTTTCTCTCAGAACTGAGCATGTGGAGAGTCTTTCGTTCATCTAGCACAAAGGGAACGGGTTGCAGGAGAAATGTTTACCCTGGTTTCTCAGTCTGTTTCCTAGTGCCGGTTTGAAGTTCATGCAGTTTTCACTATAAAACCGAGTCGGGTAGTAAATCCCTATATATATATAAGGAATGGAGTTTACAACTGAAAGGAAACTTTGTGTTCCCAACAAGATATGTGAAGGACGGCTTTAACACACACATATCTCTCAGAAGTGAGCATGTGGAGAGACGTTCTTTCATCTAGCACAAAGGGAACTGGTTGTTGGGGAAACTTTTCTCTGGTTTCTCAGTCTGTTTCCTAGGACTGGTGTGAATTTCCTGAAGTATTCACTGTTAAACCGAGTTGGAGCTTGTACCTCCCCATATATTAAGGAATGCTGTGTGTGCAACTGAAAAGAAACTTTGTATTCCCATCAAGCTAGCTGAATATGGCTTTCACACACACTTATCTCTCAGAAATGAGCATGTGGAGAGACGTTCGTTCATCTAGCAAAATGGGAACTGTTGCTGGAAAAATTTTACTCTGGTTTTCAGTCTGTTTCCTAGTGCCGATTTGATGTTCCTGCATTTTCCACTGTAAAACCGAGTTGGAGATAGTACCTCAACATATATATGTATGGAGTGCCGTTTGCAACTGAAAAGAATCTTTTCCTTCCCATCAAGCTAGCTGAAGGACGGCTTTCACACACACTTATCTCTCAGACTGAGCCTGTATAGAGACGTTCATTAATCTAGCACAAACTGAACGGATGCTGAAGACACTTTTACTCTGGTTTCTCAGTCTGTTTCCTAGTGCCGATTTGAAATTCCTGCAGTATTCACTGTAAAACTGATTTGGAGCTATTACCTCCCCATATATGTATGGATTGTAATTTGCATCTGAAAAGAAACTTTGTTCCCAACAAGCAAGTGAAGATGGCTTATACGCACAATTATCTCTCAGAAATGAGCATGTGGAGAGACGTTCGTTCATCTTGCACAAAGGGAACGGTTACAGGAGAAACTTTTTCACTGGTTTCTCAGTCTGTTTCCTAGTGCCGGATTGAAGTTCCTGCAGGTTTCAGTGTAAAACTGAGTTGGAGCTAGTACTTTCCTTTGTATATGTATGGATTGGTGTTTGCAACTGAAAAGAATCTTTGTGTTCCCAACAAGCTTGGGGAAGTACGGCTTACACACACACATATCTCTCAGAACTGAGCATTTGGAGAGACGTTCGTTCATCTAGCTCAAATGGAACGGGTTGCAGGAGAAACATTTACTCTTGT
>NW_022588218.1:0-19997 GCF_009834535.1 Camelus ferus | reverse complement strand
AAACTGAGCATGGGGAGACGTTCGTCATCTAGCACAAAGGAACAGTTGCGGAAACTTTTCGCTGGTTTCTCAGTGTGTTTCCTAGTGCCGGTTTGAAGTTCCTGCAGTTTTCACTGTAAAACAGAGTTGGAGCTAGTACCTTCCCATATATATGTATGGAGTGGTGTTGGAAACTGAAAAGAAACTTTGTATTCCAACAAGCTAGTTGAATTATGGCTTTCATACGCACTTATCTCTCAAAACCGAGCATGTGGAGATACGTTCGTTCATCTAGCACAAAGGAACGGGTGGCAGGAGAAACATTTACGGTGGTTTCTCAGTCTGTTTCCTAGTGCCGTTTTGAGTTCCTGCATTTTCACTTTAAAACCGAGTAGTAGCTAGTACCTTCCCATATATATGTATGGATTGGAGTTCGAAAACTGAAAGAAACTTTGTGTTCCCAACAAGCTATTTGAAAGATGGATTCACACACACTTATCTTTAAAAACTGAGCACTGTGGAGAGACGTTCATCATCTAGCACAAAGGAACGGTTGCAGGAAAAACTTTTACTGGGTTTCTCGTCTGTCCTAGTGCGGTTGAAGTTCCTGCAGTTTCACTGTAAACCGAGTTGGAGCTAGTACCTTCCGATATAATTTATGGAGTGGAAGTTGTGGAGTTGGAACTGAAAAGAACTTTGTGTTCCAACAAGCTAGTTGAAGTAACGGCTTTCACCCTCACTTATCTCCCAAAACTGAGATGTGGAGAGACGTTCGTTCATCAGCACAAAGAACGGGTGCAGGAGAAACTTTTACTCTGGTTTCTCAGTCTGTTTCCTAAGTGCCGGTTTGAAGTTCCTACAGTTTTTCACTGTAAAAACCGAGTTGGGAGCTAGTTCCTTCCCATATAATGTATGGAGTGGTGTTGGAAAACTTAAAAGAAACTTTGTGTTCCCAACAAGCTAGTTGAAGGACTTCTTCCACACACTTATCTCTCCAAAACTGAGCATGTGTAGAGACGTTCGTTAATCTAGCACAAAGGGAACGGTTTGCAGGAGAAACTTTTACTGTGGTTTCACAGGCTGTTTCCCTAGTGCTGGTTTGAAGTTCCTGCAGTTTTCACTGTAAAACAGAGTTGGAGCTAGTACCTTCCCATATATATGTATGGAGTGGAGTTGGAAACTGAAAAGAAACTTTCTGTTCCCAACAAGCTAGTTGAAAGACTTTTTTCACCACACACTTATCTCTCAAAACTGAGCATATGGAGAGACGTTCGTTTATCTTGCACAAAGGGAACGGGTTGCAGGAGGAACATTTACTGTGGTTTCTCAGTCTGTTTTCTAGTGCCGGTTTGATGTTCCTGCAGTTTTCACTGTAAAACCGGGTTGGAGCTAGTACCTTCCCATATATATGTATGGAGTGGAGTTGGAAACTGAAAAGAAACTTTGTGTTCCCAACAAGCTAGTTGAAGGACGGCTTTCTCACACACTTTTTCTCTCAAAACTGCGCATTTGGAGAGACGTTCGTTCACCCTAGCACAAAGGGAACGGGTTGCAGGAGAAACGTTTACTCTGGTTTCTCAGTCTGTTTCCTAGTGCCGGTTTGAAGTTCCTGCAGTTTTCACTGTAAAACCGAGTTTGAGCTAGTACCTTCCCATATATATGTATGGAGTGGAGTTGGAAACTGAAAAGAAACTTTTGTGTTCCCAACAAGCTAGTTGAAGGAATTTTTTCACACGCACTTATCTCTCAAAACTGAGCATGTGGAGAGACGTTCGTTCATCTAGCACAAAGGGAACGGGTTGCAGGAGAAACATTTACTGTGGTTTCTCAGTCTGTTTCCTAGTGCCGGTTTGATGTTCCTGCAGTTTTCACTGTAAAATCGAGTTGGAGCTAGTACCTTCCCATATATATGTATGGAGTTGGAGTTCGAAACTGAAAAGGAACTTTGTGTTCCCAACAAGCTAGTTGAAGGACGGCTTTCTCTGGTTTCTCAGTCTGTTTCCTAGTGCCGGTTGAAGTTCCTGCAGTTTTTCACTGTTTAAAACGCTTGAGTGGAGCTACGTACCTTCAGCCTATATATGTATGGAGTGAGGTTGAACTGAAAAGAAAACTTTGTGTTCCCAACAAGCTAGTTGAAGGACGGCTTTCACACACACATTATCTCTCAAACTGAGCATGTGGAGAGACGTTCGTTATCTAGCACAAGGAACTTGTTGCAGGAGAGAACTTTCTACGCTGGTTTCTCAGTCTGTTTCTAGTGCTGGTTTGATTGTTCCTGCAGTTTCACTGTAAAACCCGCGAGTTGGAGCTATTACCTTCCCTTTATATATGTACTGACTGGAAGTTCGAACTGAAAGCAAACTTTGTGATTCCCAACACGCTAGTTGAAGGACGGCTTTCACACACACTTATCTCTCAAAAACTGAGCATGTGGAGAGACGTTCGTTCATCTAGCACAAACGGAACGGGTTGCAGGAGAAACTTTTACTGTGGTTTCTCAGTCTGTTTCCTAGTGCCGGTTTGAAGTTCCTGCAGTTTTCACTGTAAAACCGAGTTGGAGCTAGTAGCTTCCGATATATATGTATGGAGTGGAGTTGGAAACTGAAAAGAAACTTTGTGTTCCCAACAAGCTAATTGAAAGACGGTTTCACACACACATATCTTTCAAAACTGAGCATGTGGAGAGACGTTCATTCATCTAGCACAAAGGGAACGGGATGCAGGAGAAACTATTACTCTGGTTTCTCAGTCTGTCTCCTAGTGCCGGTTTGAAGTCCCTGCAGTTTTCACTGTAAAACCGTGTTGGAGCTAGTACCTTCCGATATATATTTATGGAGTGGAGTTGGAAATTGAAAAGAAACTTTGTGTTCCCAACAAGCTAGTTGAAGTACGGCTTTCACCCTCACTTATCTCCCAAAACAGAGCATGTGGAGAGACGTTCGTTCATCTAGCACAAAGGGAACGGGTTTCAGGAGAAACTTTTACTCTGGTTTCTCAGTCTGTTTCCTAGTGCCGGTTTGAAGTTCCTACAGTTTTCACTGTAATACCGAGTTGGAGCTAGTTCCTTCCCATATATATGTATGGAGTGGTGTTGGAAATTTAAAAGAAACTTTGTGTTCCCAACAAGCTAGTTGAAGGACTTCTTTCACACACACTTATCTCTCAAAACTGAGCATGTGTAGAGACGTTCGTTAATCTAGCACAAAGGGAACGGGTTGCAGGAGAAACATTTACTGTGGTTTCTCAGGCTGTTTCCTAGTGCCGGTTTGAAGTTCCTGCAGTTTTTCACTGTAAAACAGAGTTGGAGCTAGTACCTTCCCATATATATGTATGGGGTGTAGTTGGAAACTGAAAAGAAACATTGTGTTCCCAACAAGCTAGTTGAATGACTTTTTTCACACGCACTTATCTCTCAAAACTGAGCATGTGAAGACGTTCGTTCATCTTGCTCAAAGGGAACGGGTTGAAGCAGAAACATTTACTGTGGTTTCTCAGTCTGTTTTCTAGTGCCGGTTTGATGTTCCTGCATTTTTCACTGTAAAACCGAGTTGGAGCTAGTACCTTCCCATATATATGTATGGAGTGGAGTTGGAAACTGAAAAGAAACTTTGCGTTCCCAACAAGCTAGTTGAAGGACGGCTTTCACACACACTTATCTCTCAAAACTGCGCATTGGAGAGACGTTCGTTCACCTAGCACAAAGGGAACGGGTTTGCAGGGAAAAACTTTATTCTGGTTTCTCAGTCTGTTTCCTAGTGCCGGTTTGAAGTTCCTGCAGTTTTCACTGTAAAACCGAGTTGAGCTAGTACCTTCCCATATATATGTATGGAGTGGAGTTGGAAACTGAAAAGAATCTTTGTCTTCCCAACAAGCTAGTTGAAGGACGGCTTTCACACACACATATCTCTCAAAACTGAGCATGTGGAGAGACGTTCGTTCATCTAGCACAAACGGAACGGGTTGCAGGAGAAACTTTTACTGTGGTTTCTCAGTCTGTTTCCTAGTGCCGGTTTGAAGTTCCTGCAGTTTTCACTGTAAAACCGAGTTGGAGCTAGTACCTACGCATATATATGTATGGAGTGGAGTTGGAAACTGAAAAGAAACTTTGTGTTCCCAACAAGTTATTTGAGAGACGGTTTCACACACACTTATCTTTCTAAACTGAGCATGTGGAGAGACGTTCATTCATCTAGCACAAAGGGAACGGGTTGCAGGAGAAACTTTTACTCCGGTTTCTCAGTCTGTTTCCAAGTGCCGGTTTGAAGTTCCTGCAGTTTTCACTGTAAAACAGAGTTGGAGCTAGTACCTTCCCATATATATGTATGGAGTGGAGTTGGAAACTGAAAAGAAACTTTGTGTTCCCAACAAGCTAGTTGAAGTACGGCTTTCACCCTCACTTATCTCCCAAAACTGAGCATGTGGAGAGACGTTCGTTCATCTAGCACAAAGGGAACGGGTGGCAGGGGAAACTTTTACTCTGGTTTCTCAGTCTGTTTCCTAGTGCCGGTTTGAAGTTCCTACAGTTTTCACTCTAAACCCGAGTTGGAGCTAGTTCCTTCCCATATATATGTATGGAGTGGTGTTGGAAACTTAAAAGAAACTTTGTGTTCCCAACAAGCTAGTTGAAGGACTTCTTTCACACACACTTATCTCTCAAAACTGAGCATGTGTAGAGACGTTCGTTAATCTAGCACAAAGGGAACGGGTTGCAGGAGAAACATTTACTGTGGTTTCTCAGGCTGTTTCCAAGTGCCGGTTTGAAATTCCTGCAGTTTTCACTGTAAAACAGAGTTGGAGCTAGTACCTTCCGATATATATGTATGGAGTGGAGTTGGAAACTGAAAAGAAACTTTTTGTTCCCAACAAGCTAGTTGAAAGACTTTTTTCACACGCACTTATCTCTCAAAACTGAGCATGTGGAGACGTTCGTTCATCTTGCACAAAGGGAACGGGTTGCAGGAGAAACATTTACTGTGGTTTCTCAGTCTGTTTTCTAGTGCCGGTTTGATGTTCCTGCAGTTTTCACTGTAAAACCGAGTTGGAGCTAGTACCTTTCCATATATATGTATGGAGTGGAGTTGGAAACTGAAAAGAAACTTTGTGTTCCCAACAAGCTAGTTGAAGGACGGCTTTCACACACACTTATCTCTCAAAACTGCGCATTTGGAGAGACGTTCGTTCACCTAGCACAAAGGGAACGGGTTGCAGGAGAAACGTTTACTCTGGTTTCTCAGTCTGTTTCCTAGTGCCGGTTTGAAGTTCCTGCAGTTTTCACTGTAAAACCGAGTTTGAGCTAGTACCTTCCCATATATGTATGGAGTGGAGTTGGAAACTGAAAAGAAACTTTGTCTTCCCAACAAGCTAGTTGAAGTACGGCTTTCACACACACATATCTCTCAAAACTGAGCATGTGGATAGACGTTCGTTCATCTAGCACAAAGGGAACTTGTTGCAGGAGAAACTTATACGCTGGTTTTTCAGTCTGTTTCCTAGTGCTGGTTTGATGTTCCTGCAGTTTTCACTGAGAAACCGAGTTGGAGCTAGTACCTTCCCTTATATATGTATGGAGTGGAGTTGGAAACTGAAAAGAAACATTGTCTTCACAACAAACTAGTTGAAGTACGGCTTTCACACACACATATCTCTCAAAACTGAGCATGTGTAGAGACGTTCGTTAATCTAGCACAAAGGGAACGGTTTGCAGGAGAAACTTTTACTGTGGTTTCTCAGGCTGTTTCCTAGTGCCGGTTTGAAGTTCCTGCAGTTTTCACTGTAAAACAGAGTTGGAGCTAGTACCTTCCCATATATATGTATGGAGTGGAGTTGGAAACTGAAAAGAAACTTTCTGTTCCCAACAAGCTAGTTGAAAGACATTTTTCACACGCACTTATCTCTCAAAACTGAGCATATGGAGAGACGTTCGTTCATCTTGCACAAAGGGAACAGGTTGCAGGAGGAACATTTACTGTGGTTTCTCAGTCTGTTTTCTAGTGCCGGTTTGATGTTCCTGCAGTTTTCACTGTAAAACCGAGTTGGAGCTAGTACCTTCCCTTATAAATGTATTGAGTGGAGTTCGAAACTGTAAAGAAACTTTGTGTTCCCAACAAGCTAGTTGAAGGACGGCTTTCACACAAACTTATCTCTCAAAACTGAGCATGTGGAGAGACGTTCGTTCATCTAGCACAAACGGAAAGGGATGCAGGAGAAACTTTACTGTGGTTTCTCAGTCTGTTTCATAGTGCCGGTTTGTAGTTCCTGCAGTTTTCACTGTAAAACAGAGTTGGAGCTAGTACCTTCCCATATATATGTATGGAATGGAGTTGGAAACTGAAAAGAAACTTTGTGTTCCCAACAAGCTAGTTGAAGGACGGCTTTCACACACACATATCTCTCAAAACTGAGCATGTGGAGAGACGTTCGTTCACCTAGCACAAAGGGAACTTGTTGCAGGAGAAACTTTTACGCTGGTTTCTCAGTCTGTTTCCTAGTGCTGGTTTGATGTTCCTGCAGTTTTCACTGTAAAACAGAGTTGGAGCTAGTACCTTCCCATATATATGTATGGGGTGTAGTTGGAAACTGAAAAGAAACATTGTGTTCCCAACAAGCTAGTTGAATGACTTTTTTCACACGCACTTATCTCTCAAAACTGAGCATGTGAAGACGTTCGTTCATCTTGCTCAAAGGGAACGGGTTGAAGCAGAAACATTTACTGTGGTTTCTCAGTCTGTTTTCTAGTGCCGGTTTGATGTTCCTGCATTTTTCACTGTAAAACCGAGTTGGAGCTAGTACCTTCCCATATATATGTATGGAGTGGAGTTGGAAACTGAAAAGAAACTTTGCGTTCCCAACAAGCTAGTTGAAGGACGGCTTTCACACACACTTATCTCTCAAAACTGCGCATTTGGAGAGACGTTCGTTCACCTAGCACAAAGGGAACGGTTTGCAGGAGAAACTTTTACTCTGGTTTCTCAGTCTGTTTCCTAGTGCCGGTTTGAAGTTCCTGCAGTTTTCACTGTAAAACCGAGTTTGAGCTAGTACCTTCCCATATATATGTATGGAGTGGAGTTGGAAACTGAAAAGAATCTTTGTCTTCCCAACAAGCTAGTTGAAGGACGGCTTTCACACACACATATCTCTCAAAACTGAGCATGTGGAGAGACGTTCGTTCATCTAGCACAAACGGAACGGGTTGCAGGAGAAACTTTTACTGTGGTTTCTCAGTCTGTTTCCTAGTGCCGGTTTGAAGTTCCTGCAGTTTTCACTGTAAAACCGAGTTGGAGCTAGTACCTACGCATATATATGTATGGAGTGGAGTTGGAAACTGAAAAGAAACTTTGTGTTCCCAACAAGTTATTTGAGAGACGGTTTCACACACACTTATCTTTCTAAACTGAGCATGTGGAGAGACGTTCATTCATCTAGCACAAAGGGAACGGGTTGCAGGAGAAACTTTTACTCCGGTTTCTCAGTCTGTTTCCAAGTGCCGGTTTGAAGTTCCTGCAGTTTTCACTGTAAAACAGAGTTGGAGCTAGTACCTTCCCATATATATGTATGGAGTGGATTTGGAAACTGAAAAGAAACTTTGTGTTCCCAACAAGCTAGTTGAAGTACGGCTTTCACCCTCACTTATCTCCCAAAACTGAGCATGTGGAGAGACGTTCGTTCATCTAGCACAAAGGGAACGGGTGGCAGGGGAAACTTTTACTCTGGTTTCTCAGTCTGTTTCCTAGTGCCGGTTTGAAGTTCCTACAGTTTTCACTCTAAACCCGAGTTGGAGCTAGTTCCTTCCCATATATATGTATGGAGTGGTGTTGGAAACTTAAAAGAAACTTTGTGTTCCCAACAAGCTAGTTGAAGGACTTCTTTCACACACACTTATCTCTCAAAACTGAGCATGTGTAGAGACGTTCGTTAATCTAGCACAAAGGGAACGGGTTGCAGGAGAAACATTTACTGTGGTTTCTCAGGCTGTTTCCAAGTGCCGGTTTGAAATTCCTGCAGTTTTCACTGTAAAACAGAGTTGGAGCTAGTACCTTCCGATATATATGTATGGAGTGGAGTTGGAAACTGAAAAGAAACTTTTTGTTCCCAACAAGCTAGTTGAAAGACTTTTTTCACACACACTTATCTCTCAAAACTGAGCATGTGGAGACGTTCGTTCATCTTGCACAAAGGGAACGGGTTGCAGGAGAAACATTTACTGTGGTTTCTCAGTCTGTTTTCTAGTGCCGGTTTGATGTTCCTGCAGTTTTCACTGTAAAACCGAGTTGGAGCTAGTACCTTTCCATATATATGTATGGAGTGGAGTTGGAAACTGAAAAGAAACTTTGTGTTCCCAACAAGCTAGTTGAAGGACGGCTTTCACACACACTTATCTCTCAAAACTGCGCATTTGGAGAGACGTTCGTTCACCTAGCACAAAGGGAACGGGTTGCAGGAGAAACGTTTACTCTGGTTTCTCAGTCTGTTTCCTAGTGCCGGTTTGAAGTTCCTGCAGTTTTCACTGTAAACCGAGTTTGAGCTAGTACCTTCCCATATATATGTATGGAGTGGAGTTGGAAACTGAAAAGAAACTTTGTCTTCCCAACAAGCTAGTTGAAGTACGGCTTTCACACACACATATCTCTCAAAACTGAGCATGTGGATAGACGTTCGTTCATCTAGCACAAAGGGAACTTGTTGCAGGAGAAACTTATACGCTGGTTTTTCAGTCTGTTTCCTAGTGCTGGTTTGATGTTCCTGCAGTTTTCACTGAGAAACCGAGTTGGAGCTAGTACCTTCCCTTATATATGTATGGAGTGGAGTTGGAAACTGAAAAGAAACATTGTCTTCCCAACAAGCTAGTTGAAGTACGGCTTTCACACTCACATATCTCTCAAAACTGAGCATGTGTAGAGACGTTCGTTAATCTAGCACAAAGGGAACGGTTTGCAGGAGAAACTTTTACTGTGGTTTCTCAGGATGTTTCCTAGTGCCGGTTTGAAGTTCCTGCAGTTTTCACTGTAAAACAGAGTTGGAGCTAGTACCTTCCCATATATATGTATGGAGTGGAGTTGGAAACTGAAAAGAAACTTTCTGTTCCCAACAAGCTAGTTGAAAGACATTTTTCACACGCACTTATCTCTCAAAACTGAGCATATGGAGAGACGTTCGTTCATCTTGCACAAAGGGAACGGGTTGCAGGAGGAACATTTACTGTGGTTTCTCAGTCTGTTTTCTAGTGCCGGTTTGATGTTCCTGCAGTTTTCACTGTAAAACCGAGTTGGAGCTAGTACCTTCCCTTATAAATGTATTGAGTGGAGTTCGAAACTGTAAAGAAACTTTGTGTTCCCAACAAGCTAGTTGAAGGACGGCTTTCACACAAACTTATCTCTCAAATCTGAGCATGTGGAGAGACGTTCGTTCATCTAGCACAAACGGAAAGGGATGCAGGAGAAACTTTACTGTGGTTTCTCAGTCTGTTTCCTAGTGCCGGTTTGTAGTTCCTGCAGTTTTCACTGTAAAACCGAGTTGGAGCTAGTACCTTCCCATATATATGTATGGAATGGAGTTGGAAACTGAAAAGAAACTTTGTGTTCCCAACAAGCTAGTTGAAGGACGGCTTTCACACACACATATCTCTCAAAACTGAGCATGTGGAGAGACGTTCGTTCACCTAGCACAAAGGGAACTTGTTGCAGGAGAAACTTTTACGCTGGTTTCTCAGTCTGTTTCCTAGTGCTGGTTTGATGTTCCTGCAGTTTTCACTGTAAAACCGAGTTGGAGCTAGGACCTTCCCTTATATATGTATTGACTGGAGTTCGAAACTGTAAAGAAACTTTGTGTTCCCAACAAGCTAGTTGAAGGAAGGCTTTCACACACACTTATCTCTCAAAACTGAGCATGTGGAGAGACGTTCGTTCATCTAGCACAAACGGATCGGGTTGCAGGAGAAACTTTTACTGTGGTTTCTCAGTCTGTTTCCTAGTGCCGTTTTGAAGTTCCTGCAGTTTTCACTGTAAAACCGAGTTGGAGCTAGTACCTTCCCATATATATGTATGGAGTGGAGTTGGAAACTGAAAAGAAACTTTTGTGTTCCCAACAAGCTAGTTGAAAGACGGTTTCACACACACTTATCTTTCAAAACTGAGCATGTGGAGAGACGTTCATTCATCTAGCACAAAGGGAACGGGATGCAGGAGAAACTATTACTCTGGTTTCTCAGTCTGTTTCCTAGTGCCGGTTTGAAGTTCCTGCAGTTTTCACTGTAAAACCGTGTTGGAGCTAGTACCTTCCGATATATATTTATGGAGTGGAGTGGGAAACTGAAAAGAAACTTTTTGTTCCCAACAAGCTTGTTGAAGTACGGATTTCACACACATTTATCTCTCAAAACTGAGCATGTGGAGAGACGTTCGTTCATCTAGCACAAAGTGAACGGGTTGCAGGAGAAACTTTTACTCTGGTTTCTCAGTCTGTTTCCTAGTGCCAGTTTGAAGTTCCTGCCGTTTTCACTGTAAAACCGAGTTGGAACTAGTACCTTCCCATATATATGTATGGAGTGGAGTTGGAAACTGAAAAGAAACTTTGTGTTCCCAACAAGCTAGTTGAAGTACGGCTTTCACCCTCACATATCTCTCAAAACTGAGCATGTGGAGAGACGTTCGTTCATCTAGCACAAACGGAACGGGATGCAGGAGAAACTTTTACTGTGGTTTCTCAGTCTGTTTCCTAGTGCCGGTTTGAAGTTCCTGCAGTTTTCACTGTAAAACCGAGTTGGAGCTAGTACATTCCCATATATATGTATGGAATGGAGTTGGAAACTGAAAAGAAACTTTGTGTTCCCAACAAGCTAGTTGAAGGACGGCTTTCACACACACATATCTCTCAAAACTGAGCATGTGGAGAGACGTTCGTTCACCTAGCAAAAAGGGAACTTGTTGCAGGAGAAACTTTTACGCTGGTTTCTCACTCTGTTTCCTAGTGCTGGTTTGATGTTCCTGCAGTTTTCACTGTAAAACCGAGTTGGAGCTAGTACCTTCCCTTATATATGTATTGACTGGAGTTCAAAACTGAAAAGAAACTTTGTGTTCCCAACAAGCTAGTTGAAGGAAGGCTTTCACACACACTTATCTCTCAAACTGAGCATGTGGAGAGACGTTCGTTCATCTAGCACAAACGGATCGGGTTGCAGGAGAAACTTTTACTGTGGTTTCTCAGTCTGTTTCCTAGTGCCGGTTTGAAGTTCCTGCAGTTTTCACTGTAAAACCGAGTTGGAGCTAGTACCTTCCCATATATATGTATGGAGTGGAGTTGGAAACTGAAAAGAAACTTTGTGTTCCCAACAAGCTAGTTGAAAGACGGTTTCACACACACTTATATTTCAAAACTGAGCATGTGGAGAGACGTTCATTCATCTAGCACAAAGGGAACGGAATGCAGGAGAAACTATTACTCTGGTTTCTCAGTCTGTTTCCTAGTGCCGGTTTGAAGTTCCTGCAGTTTTCACTGTAAAACCGATTTGGAGCTAGTACTCCTTCCGATATATATTTATGGAGTGGAGTGGGAAACTGAAAAGAAAACTTTTTGTTCCCAACAAGCTTGTTGAAGTACGGATTTAAAACACAGTTATCTCTCAAAACTGAGCATGTGAGAGACGTTCGTTCATCTAGAACAAAGGGAACGGGTTGCAGGAGAAACTTTTACTCTGGTTTCTCAGTCTGTTTCCTAGTGCCGGTTTGAAGTTCCTGCAGTTTTCACTGTAAAACCGAGTTGGAAGTAGTACCTTCCCATATATATGTATGGAGTGGAGTTGGAAACTGAAAAGAAACTTTGTGTTCCCAACAAGCTAGTTGAAGTACGGCTTTCACCCTCACTTATCTCTCAAAACTGAGCATGTGGAGAGACGTTCGTTCATCTAGCACAAAGGGAACGGTTGGCAGGTAAAATTTTTCTCTGGTTTCTCAGTCTGTTTCCTAGTGCCGGTTTGAAGTTCCTGCAGTTTTCACTGTAAACCGAGATGGAGCTAGTTCCTTCCATATATATGTATGGAGTGGAGTAGGAAACTGAAAAGAACCTTTGTTTTCCCAACAAGCTAGTTGAATTATGGCTTTCATGCGCACTTATCTCTCAAAACCGAGCATGTGGAGATTACGTTCGTTCATCTAGCACAAAGGAACGGGTGGCAGGATAAACATTTACGGTGGTTTCTCAGTCTGTTTCCTAGTGCCGTTTGAAGTTCCTGCATTTTTCACTTTAAAAACCGAGTAGTAGCTAGTACCTTCCCATATATATGTATGGATTGGGAGTTCGAACTGAAAAGAAAACTTTGTGTTCCCAACAAGCTATTTGAAAGATGGTTTCACACACACTTATCTTTACAAACTGAGCATGTGGAGAGACGTTCATTCATCTAGCACAAAGGGAACGGGTTGCAGGAAAAACTTTTACTGTGGTTTCTCAGTCTGTTTCCTAGTGCCGGTTTGAAGTTCCTGCAGTTTTTCACTGTAAAACCGATTTGGAGCTAGTACCCTTCCGATATATATTATGGAGTGGAGTTGGAAACTGAAAGAAACTTTGTGTTCCCAACAAGCTAGTTGAAGTACGGCTTTCACCCCTCACTTATCTCCCAAACTGAGCATGTGGAGAGACGTTCGTTCATCTAGCACAAAGGGAACGGGTGGCAGGAGAAACTTTTATTCTGGTTTCTCAGTCTGTTTCCTAGTGCCGGTTTGAATTCCTACAGTTTTCACTGTAAAACCGAGTTGGAGCTAGTTCCTTCCCATATATATGTATGGAGTGGTGTTGGAAACTTAAAAGAAACTTTGTGTTCCCAACAAGCTAGTTGAAGGACTTCTTTCCACACACTTATCTCTCAAACTGAGCATGTGTAGAGACGTTCGTTAATCTAGCACAAAGGGAACGGTTTGCAGGAGAAAACTTTTACTTTGGTTTCACAGGCTGTTTTCCTAGTGCTGGTTTGAAGTTCCTGCAGTTTTCACTGTAAAACAGAGTTGGAGCTAGTACCTTCCCATATATATGTATGGAGTGGAGTTGGAAACTGAAAAGAACTTTTCTGTTCCCAACAAGCTAGTTGAAAGTACTTTTTTCACACACACTTATCTCTCAAAACTGAGCATATGGAGAGACGTTCGTTATCTTGCACAAAGGGAACGGGTTGCAGGAGGAACATTTTACTGTGGTTTCTCAGTCTGTTTCTAGTGCCGGTTTGATGTTCCTGCAGTTTTCACTGTAAAACCGAGTTGGAGCTAGTACCTTCCCATATATATGTATGGAGTGGAGTTGGAAACTGAAAAGAAACTTTGTGTTCCCAACAAGCTAGTTGAAGGACGGCTTTCTCACACACTTATCTCTCAAAACTGCGCATTTGGAGAGACGTTCGTTCACCTAGCACAAAGGGAACGGGTTGCAGGAGAAACGTTTACTCTGGTTTCTCAGTCTGTTTCCTAGTGCCGGTTTGAAGTTCCTGCAGTTTTCACTGTAAAACCGAGTTTGAGCTAGTACCTTCCCATATATATGTATGGAGTGGAGTTGGAAACTGAAAAGAAACTTTGTGTTCCCAACAAGCTAGTTGAAGGAATTTTTCACACACACTTATCTCTCAAAACTGAGCATGTGGAGAGACGTTCGTTATCTAGCACAAAGGGAACGGGTTGCAGGAGAACATTTACTGTGGTTTCTCAGTCTGTTTCCTAGTGCCGGTTTGATGTTCCTGCAGTTTTCACTGTAAAATCGAGTTGGAGCTAGTACCTTCCCATATATATGTATGGAGTGGAGTTCGGAAACTCAAAAGAAACTTTGTGTTCCCAACAAGCTAGTTGAAGGACGGCTTTCACACACACTTATCTCTCAAACTGAGCATGTGGAGAGACGTTCGTTCATCTAGCACAAAGGGAACGGGTTGCAGGAGAAACTTTTACTCTGGTTTCTCAGTCTGTTTCCTAGTGCCGGTTTGAATGTTCCTGCAGTTTTCACTGTAAAACCGAGTTGGAGCTAGTACCCTTCCCATATATATGTATGGAGTGGAGTTGGAAACTGAAAACGAAACTTTGTGTTCCCAACAAGCTAGTTGAAGGACGCTTTTCACACACACATATCTCTCAAAACTGAGCATGTGGAGAGACGTTCGTTCATCTAGCACAAAGGGAACTGGTTGCAGGAGAAACATTTTACTGCTGGTTTCTCAGTCTGTTTCCTAGTGCCTGGTTTGATGTTCCTGCAGTTTTCACTGTAAAACCGAGTTGGAGCTAGTACCTTCCCTTATATATGTATTGAGTGGAGTTCGAAACTGAAAAGAAACTTTGTGTTCCCAACAAGCTAGTTGAAGGACGGCTTTCACACACACTTATCTCTCAAAACTGAGCATGTGGAGAGACGTTCGTTCATCTAGCACAAACGGAACGGGTTGCAGGAGAAACTTTTACTGTGGTTTCTCAGTCTGTTTCCTAGTGCCTGTTTGAATTACTGCAGTTTTCACTGTAAAACCGAGTTGGAGCTAGTAGCTTCCGATATATATGTATGGAGTGGAGTTGGAAACTGAAAAGAAACTTTGTGTTCCCAACAAGCTAGTTGAAGGACTTCTTTCACACACACTTATCTCTCAAAACTGAGCATGTGTAGAGACGTTCGTTAATCTAGCACAAAGGGAACGGGTTGCAGGAGAAACATTTACTGTGATTTCTCAGGCTGTTTCCTAGTGCCGGTTTGAAGTTCCTGCAGTTTTCACTGTAAAACAGAGTTGGAGCTAGTACCTTCCATATATATGTATGGGGTGGAGTTGGAAACTGAAAAGAAACATTGTGTTCCCAACAAGCTAGTTGAATGACTTTTTTCACACGCACTTATCTCTCAAAACTGAGCATGTGGAGACGTTCGTTTCATCTTGCTCAAAGGGAACGGGTTGAAGCAGAAACATTTACTGTGGTTTCTCAGTCTGTTTTCTAGTGCCGGATTGATGTTCCTGCATTTTTCACTGTAAAACCGAGTTGGAGCTAGTACCTTCCCATATATATGTATGGAGTGGAGTTGGAAACTGAAAAGAAACTTTGTGTTCCCAACAAGCCTAGTTGAAGGACGGCTTTCACACACACTTATCTCTCAAAACTGCGCATTTGGAGAGACGTTCGTTCACCTAGCACAAAGGGAACGGGTTGCAGGAGAAACTTTTACTCTGGTTTCTCAGTCTGTTTCCTAGTGCCGGTTTGAAGTTCCTGCAGTTTTCACTGTAAAACCGAGTTTGAGCTAGTACCTTCCCATATATATGTATGGAGTGGAGTTGGAAACTGAAAAGAAACTTTGTCTTCCCAACAAGCTAGTTGAAGGACGGCTTTCACACACACATATCTCTCAAAACTGAGCATGTGGAAGACGTTCGTTCATCTAGCACAACGGAACGGGTTGCAGGAGAAACTTTTACTGTGGTTTCTCAGTCTGTTTCCTAGTGCCGGTTTGAAGTTCCTGCAGTTTTCACCGTAAAACCGAGTTGGAGCTAGTACCTACCCATATATATGTATGGAGTGGAGTTGGAAACTGAAAGAAACTTTGTGTTCCCAACAAGTTATTTGAGAGACGGTTTCACACACACTTATCTTTCTAAACTGAGCATGTGGAGAGACGTTCATTCATCTAGCACAAAGGGAACGGGTTGCAGGAGAAACTTTTACTCCGGTTTCTCAGTCTGTTTCCTAGTGCCGGTTTGAAGTTCCTGCAGTTTTCACTGTAAACAGAGTTGGAGCTAGTACTTCCCATATATATTTATGGAGTGGAGTTGGAAACTGAAAAGAAACTTTGTGTTCCCAACAAGCTAGTTGAAGTACGGCTTTCACCCTCACTTATCTCCCAAAACTGAGCATGTGGAGAGACGTTCGTTCATCTAGCACCAAGGGAACGGGTGGCAGGGGAAACTTTTACTCTGGTTTCTCAGTCTGTTTCCTAGTGCCGGTTTGAAGTTCCTACAGTTTTCACTCTAAACCCGAGTTGGAGCTAGTTCCTTCCCATATATATGTATGGAGTGGTGTTGGAAACTTAAAGAAACTTTGTGTTCCCAACAAGCTAGTTGAAGGACTTCTTTCACACACACTTATCTCTCAAAACTGAGCATGTGTAGAGACGTTCGTTAATCTAGCACAAAGGGAACGGGTTGCAGGAGAAACTTTTACTGTGGTTTCTCAGGCTGTTTCCAAGTGCCGGTTTGAATTCCTGCAGTTTTCACTGTAAAACAGAGTTGGAGCTAGTACCTTCCGATATATATGTATGGAGTGGAGTTGGAAACTGAAAAGAAACTTTTTGTTCCCAACAAGCTAGTTGAAAGACTTTTTTCACACGCACTTATCTCTCAAAACTGAGCATGTGGAGACGTTCGTTCATCTTGCACAAAGGGAACGGATTGCAGGAGAAACATTTACTGTGGTTTCTCAGTCTGTTTTCTAGTGCCGGTTTGATGTTCCTGCAGTTTTCACTGTAAAACCGAGTTGGAGCTAGTACCTTTCCATATATATGTATGGAGTGGAGTTGGAAACTGAAAAGAAACTTTGTGTTCCCAACAAGCTAGTTGAAGGACGGCTTTCACACACACTATCTCTCAAAACTGCGCATTTGGAGAGACGTTCGTTCACCTAGCACAAAGGGAACGGGTTGCAGGAGAAACGTTACTCTGGTTTCTCAGTCTGTTTCCTAGTGCCGGTTTGAAGTTCCTGCAGTTTTCACTGTAAAACCGAGTTTGAGCTAGTACCTTCCCATATATATGTATGGAGTGGAGTTGGAAACTGAAAAGAAACTTTGTCTTCCCAACAAGCTAGTTGAAGTACGGCTTTCACACACACATATCTCTCAAAACTGAGCATGTGGATAGACGTTCGTTCATCTAGCACAAAGGGAACTTGTTGCAGGAGAAACTTATACGCTGGTTTTTCAGTCTGTTTCCTAGTGCTTGTTTGATGTTCCTGCAGTTTTCACTGTAAAACCGAGTTGGAGCTAGTACCTTCCCTTATATTTGTATGAGTGGAGTTCGAAAGTGTAAAGAAACTTTGTGTTCCCAACAAGCTAGTTGAAGGACGGCTTTCACACAAACTTATCTCTCAAAACTGAGCATGTGGAGAGACGTTCGTTCATCTAGCACAAACGGAATGGGTTGCAGGAGAAACTTTTTACTGTGGTTTCTCAGTCTGTTTCCTAGTGCCGGTTTTGAAGTTCCTGCAGTTTCACTGTAAAACCGAGTTGGAGCTAGTACCTCCCATATATATGTATGGAGTTGGAGTTGGAAACTTAAAAGAAACTTTGTGTTCCCAACAAGCTATTTGAAAGACGTTTCACACACACTTATCTCTCAAAACTGCGCATTTTTAGAGACATTCATTCATCTAGCACAAAGGGAACGGGTTGCAGGAGAAACTTTTACTCTGGTTTCTCAGTCTGTTTCCTAGTGCCGGTTTGAAGTTCCTGCAGTTTTCACTGTAAAACAGAGTTGGAGCTAGTACCTTCCCATATATATGTATGGAGTGGAGTTGGAAACTGAAAAGAAACTTTGTGTTCCCAACAAGCTAGTTGAAGGACGGCTTTCACACACACATATCTCTCAAAACTGAGCATGTGGAGAGACGTTCGTTCATCTAGCACAAAGGGAACTTGTTGCAGGAGAAAACTTTTACGCTGATTTCTTAGTCTGTTTCCTAGTGCTGGTTTGATGTTCCTGCAGTTTTCACTGTAAAACCGAGTTGGAGCTAGTACCTTCCCTTATATATGTATTGACTGGAGTTCGAAACTGAAAAGAAACTTTGTGTTTCCCAACAAGCTAGTTGAAGGACGGCTTTCACACACACATATCTCTAAAAAACTGAGCATTTGGAGAGACGTTCGTTCACCTAGCACAAAGGGAACGGGTTGCAGGAGAAACTTTTACTCTGGTTTCTCAGTCTGTTTCCTAGTGCCCGGTTTGAAGTTCCTGCAGTTTTCACTGTAAAACCGAGTTTGAGCTAGTACCTTCCCATATATATGTATGGAGTGGAGTTGGAAACTGAAAAGAAACTTTGTCTTCCCAACAAGCTAGTTGAAGGACGGCTTTCACACACAATTATCTCTCAAAACTGAGCATGTGGAGAGACGTTCGTTCATCTAGCACAAACGGAACGGGTTGCAGGAGAAACTTTTACTGTGGTTTCTCAGTCTGTTTCCTAGTGCCGGTTTGAAGTTCCTGCGTTTTCACTGTAAAACCGTGTTGGAGCTAGTAGCTACCCATATATATGTATGGAGTGGAGTTGGAAACTGAAAAGAAACTTTGTGTTCCCAACAAGCTATTTGAAAGACGGTTTCACACACACTTATCTTTCAAAACTCAGCATGTGGAGAGACGTTCATTCATCTAGCACAAAGGGAACGGGTTGCAGGAGAAACTTTTACTCCGGTTTCTCAGTCTGTTTCCTAGTGCCGGTTTGAAGTTCCTGCAGTTTCACTGTAAAACCGAGTTGGAGCTAGTACCTTCCCATATATTATGTATGGAGTGGAGTTGGAAACTGAAAAAGAAACTTTGTGTTCCCAACAAGCTAGTTGAAGGAATTTTTTCACACGCACTTATCTCTCAAAACTGAGCATGTGGAGAGACGTTCGTTCATCTTGCACAAAGGGAACGGGTTGCCGGGAGAAACTTTAATCGTGGTTTCTCAGTCTGTTTCCTTAGTGCGGTTTGATATTCCTGCAGTTTTCACTGTAAAACCGAGTTGGAGCTAGTAGCTTCCCATATATATGTATGGAGTGGAGTTGGAAATGAAAAGAAACTTTGTGTTCCAACAAGCTAGTGACGGACGGCTTTCACACACACATATCTCTCAAAACTGAGCATGTGGAGAGACGTTCGTTCATCTAGCACAAAGGGAACTTGTAGCAGGAGAAACTTTTACGCTGGTTCTCAGTCTGTTCCTAGTGCTGGTTTGATGTTCCTGCAGTTTTCACTGTAAAACCGATTTGGAGCTAGTACCTTCCCTTATATATGTATTGACTGGAGTTCGAAACTGAAAAGAAACTTTGTGTTCCCAACAAGCTAGTTGAAGGACGGCTTTCACACACACTTATCTCTCAAAACTGAGCATGTGGAGAGACGTTCGTTCATCTAGCACAAACGGAACGGGTTGCAGGAGAAACTTTTACTGTGGTTTCTCAGTCTGTTTCCTAGTGCCGGTTTGAAGTTCCTGCAGTTTTCACTGTAAAACCGAGTTGGAGCTTGTACCTTCCCATATATATGTATGGAGTGGAGTTGGAAACTGAAAAGAAACTTTGTGTTCCCAACAAGCTAGTTGAAGGACGGTTTCACACACACTTATCTTTCAAAACTGAGCATGTGGAGAGACGTTCATTCATCTAGCACAAAGGGAACGGGATGCAGGAGAAACTATTACTCTGGTTTCTCAGTCTGTTTCCTAGTGCCGGTTTGAAGTTCCTGCAGTTTTCACTGTAAAATCGAGTTGGAGCTAATACCTTCCGATATATATTTATGGAGTGGAGTTGGAAACTGAAAAGAAACTTTATGTTCCCAACAAGCTAGTTGAAGTACGGCTTTCACCCTCACTTATCTCTCAAAACTGAGCATGTGGAGAGACGTTCGTTCATCTAGCACAAAGGGAACGATTGGCAGGAGAAACTGTTACTCTGGTTTCTCAGTCTGTTTCCTAGTGCCGGTTAGAAGTTCCTACAGTTTTCACTGTAAAACCGAGTTGGAGCTAGTTCCTTCCCATATATATGTATGGAGTGGTGTTGGAAACTTAAAAGAATTTTTGTTCCCAACAAGCTAGTTGAAAGACTTTTTTCACACGCACTTATCTCTCAAAACTGAGCATGTGGATAGACGTTCGTTCATCTGCACAAAGGGAACGGGTTGCAGGAGAAACATTTACTGTGGTTTCTCAGTCTGTTTCCTAGTGCCGGTTTGATGTTCCTGCAGTTTTCACTGTAAAACCGAGTTGGAGCTAGTACTTTCCCTTATATATGTATTGAGTGGAGTTCGAAACTGAAAAGGAACTTTGTGTTTCCCA
>NW_022588217.1:0-20012 GCF_009834535.1 Camelus ferus | reverse complement strand
TTGTATGTTTCCTAGTGCCGGTTTGAAGTTCCTGAATTTTTCACGGTTAAACCGAGTTGGAGCTATTACCTTAAACATATATGTATGGAGTGCAGTTTGCAACTGAAAGAATCTTTTTCTTCCCATCAAGCTAGCTGAAGGACGGATTTCACACACACTTATCTCTCTAAACTGAGCCTGTAGAGAGACGTTCATGAATTTAGCACAAAGTGAACGGATGCTGATGAAACATTTACTCTGGTTTCACAGTTGTTTCCTAGTGCGGTTTGAAATCCTGCAGTTTTCACTGTAAAAACGGATTTGGAGCTAGTACCTCCCCCCATATATATGTATGGACTGTAAATTGCAACTGAAAAAGAAACTTCGTGTTCCCAACAAGCAAGGTGAAGGACGGCTTACACACACAATTATCTCTCAGAAATGAGCATGTGGATATTCTTTCGTTCAGCTAGCACAAAGGGAAAGCTTGCAGGAGAAATGATTACCCTGGTTTCTCAGGTTCTCCTAGTTCCAGTTTGAAGTGTCCTGCAGTTTTTCACTGTGTAAAACCGAGTTGGGGCTATTAAATCCCTCTATATATATAAGGAATGAGTTTGCAACGAAAGGAAACTTGTGTTCCAAAAGATAGGTGAAGGACGGCTTTCACACAACATATCTCTCAGAACTGAGCATGTTGAGAGACGTTCTTTCATCTAGCACAAAGGGAAGGGTTGTTGGAGAAACTTTTACTGTGGTTTCCCAGTCTCATTTCCTAGTGCTTGTGTGAATTTCCTGAAATTTTCAGTGTGTAAACCGAGTGAGCTAGTACCTCCCATATAACTGTTTGCAGTGTATTGGCAACTGATAGGAATCTTAGTGTTCCCATCAAGCTAGCTGAAATACGGCTTTTACACACACTTATCTCTCAGAAATGATCAGTGGAGAGACGTTCTTCATATAGCACAAATGGAACGGGTTGTTGGAGAAACTTTACTCTGGTTCTCACTCTGTTTTCTAGTGACGGTTTAAATTTCCTGCAGTTTTCACTGTAAAACCGAGTTGCAGCTAGTACCTCCCTTTATTTATGTATGGATTGGAGTTTGGAACTCAAAAGAAATTTTGTGTTCCCAACAAGCTTGTTGAAGTACGGCTTACACACACACATATCTCTCAGAACAGAGCATTTGGAGAGACGTTGTTCATCTACCCAAAGGGAACGGGATGCAGGAGAAACATTTACTCTTGTTTCAAAATCTGTTACCTAGTGCCGGTTTGAATTTCCTGCAGTTTTCACTGTAAAACCGATATGGAGCTAGTACCTCCCCATATATATTTAAGGAGTGTAGTTTGCAACTGAAAAGAAACTTTGTTTTCCCAACAAGCTAGGTGAAGGGAGGCTTTCACACACTCTTTTCACTCAGAACTGGGCATGTGGAGAGTCTTTCGTTCAGCTAGCACAAGGGAAAGGTTTTCAGGAGAAATGTTTACTCTGGTTTCTCAGCCTGTTTTCTAGTGCCGGTTTGAAGTTCATGCATTTTTCACGGTAAAACCGAGTTTGGGTAGTAAATCCCTATATATATATAAGGAATGGAGTTTGCAACTGAATGGAAACTTTGTGTTCCAATAAAATTGAAAGAAGGCTTTCACACACACATATCTCTCAGAACTGAGCATGTGGAGAGACGTTCTTTCATCTAGCACAAAGGGAACCTGTTGTTGGAGAAACTTTTACTATGGTTTCTCAGTCTGTTTCCTAGTGCTGGTGTGAATTTCCTGAAGATTTCACTGTTAAACCGAGTTGGAGCTAGTACTCCAATATATAGTATGCAATGTAGTTGGCAACTGAAAGGAATCTTTGTTTTCCCATCAACCTAGTTGAAGTGCAGCTTACACACACACTTATCTCTCAGAACTGAGCATTGGAGAGACGATCCTTCATCTGTCCCAAAGGAACGGGTTGCAGGAAAACTTACATCTAGTTTGAAATGCTCTTTCCTAGTGCCCCGGGTTGAAATTCCTGCCTGCAGTTTCACTGGTAAAACCGATTTGGAGCTAAGACCTCCCCATATATATGTATGGAGTGGAGTTTGCAACTGAAATAAACTTTGTGTTCCCAACATGCTAGGTGAAGTACTTCTTCACACACACTTATTTCTCAGAAATGAGCATGTGGAGATACGTTCATTCATCTAGCACAAAGGGAACAGGTTGCAGGAGAAACTAGTTCTCTGGTTCTCATCTGATTCCTTAATCCGGTTTGAAGTTTCTGCAGTTTTTCACTGTTAAACCGATTTGGAGCTTGTACCTCCCCATATATATGTATGGAATTGCAGTGTGCCAACTGAAAGAAACTTTGTGTTCCCATCAAGCTGGCTGAAATACGGCTTTCCACACACTTATCTCTCAGAAATGAGCATATGGAGAGACGTTCATTCATCTGGCAAAAAGGGAACGGGTGCTGGAGGAATTTTTACTCCTGGTTTTTCTGTCTGTTCCTAGTGCCGGTTTGAAGTTCCTGAATTTTCACTGTAAAACCGAGTTGGAGCTATTACCTTAACATATATATGTATGGAGTGCAGTTTGCAACTGAAAGGAATCTTTTTTCTTCCCCATCAAGCTAGCTGAAGGACGGATTTCACACACACTATCTCTCATAACTGAGCCTGTGAGAGAACGTTCATGAATTTAGCACAAAGTGAACGGATTGCTGATGAAACATTTACTCTGGGTTCCACAGTCTGTTTCCTAGGCCGGTTTGAAATTCCTGCAGTTTTCCCTGTAAAAACGGATTTGGAGCTAGGACCCACCACCCCACTCCCATATATGTATGGACTGGTAAATTGCAACTGAAAAGAAACTTCGTGTTCCCCAACAAGCAAGGTGAAGGACGGGCTTACACACACAATTATCCTTCAGAAATTGAGCATGTGGTATTCTTTTTCGTTCAGCTAGCACAAGGGAAAGCTTGTAGGAGAAATGATTACCCTGGTTTCTCAGGTTCTTTCCTAGTTCCAGTTTGAAGTTCCTGCAGTTTTCACTGTAAAACCGAGTTGGGGCTATTAAATCCCTATATATATATAAGGAATGGAGTTTGCAACTGAAAGGAAACTTTGTGTTCCCAACAAGATAGGTGAAGGACGGCTTTCACACACACATATCTCTCAGAACTGAGCATGTTGAGAGACGTTCTTTCATCTAGCACAAAGGGAACGGGTTGTTGGAGAAACTTTTACTGTGGTTTCCCAGTCTCTTTCCTAGTGCTTGTGTGAATTTCCTGAAATTTTCAGTGTTAAACCGAGTTGGAGCTAGTACCTCCCCATATAACTGTATGCAGTGTAGTTGGCAACTGATAGGAATCTTAGTGTTCCCATCAAGCTAGCTGAAATACGGCTTTTACACACACTTATCTCTCAGAAATGATCATGTGGAGAGACGTTCTTTCATCTAGCAAAAATGGAACGGGTTGGTGGAAAAACCTTTACTCTGGTTTATCAGTCAGTTCCTAGTGCCGGATTGAAGTTCCTGCAGGTTTCAGTGTAAAACCGAGTTGGAGCTAGTACTTTCCTTTGTATATGTATGGATTGGAGTTTGCAACTGAAAAGAAACTTTGTGTTCCCAACAAGATTTGGGATGTACGGCTTACACACACACATATCTCTCAGAAATGAGCATTTGGAGAGACGTTCGTTCATCTAGCCCAAAGGGAACGGGTTGCAGGGGAAATATTACTCTTGTTTCAAAGTCTGTTTCCTAGTGCCGGTTTGAAGTTCCTGCAGTTTCAATGTAAAATAAAGTTGGATCTTGTACCTCCCCATATATATGTATGGAGTGCAGTTTGTTACTGAAAAGAAACTTTGTATTCCCAACAAGCAAGGTGATTGTACGGCTTTCACACACAATTATCTCTCAGAACTGAGCATGTGGAGAGACGTTAGTTCATCTAGCACAAAGGGAACTGTTGCTGGAGAAATTTTTACTCTGGTTTCTCAGTATGTTTCCTAGAGCCGGTTTGAAGTTAACGCAGTTTTCACTGTAAAACCGAGTTGGAACTAGTACTGTCCATGTATATTTATGGAGAGGAGTTTGAAACTGAAAGGAAACTTTGTGTTCCCATCAAGCTACGTGAAGGTCGGCTTTCACACACACATCTCTCAGAAATGAGCATGTGGAGAGACGTTCGTTTAGCAAGCACAAAAGGAACGGATTGCAGGGAAATTTTACTCTTGTTTCTCAGTCTGTTTCCTAGTGCCGGTTGGAAGTTCCTGCAGTTTTCACTGTAAAACCGAGTTGCAATTTGTACCTCCCCATATATATGTATGCACTGAACTTTGCAACTGAAAGGAATCTTCGTGTTCCCATCAACCTATGTGAATGGCGGCTTTCACACACATTTATCTCTCAGAAATGAGCATGTGGAAAGACGTTCTTTCATCTAGCACAAATGGAACGGGTTGCTGGATAAACTTTTACTCTGGTTTCTCAGTCTTTTTTCTAGTGCCGGTTTAAATTTCCTGCAGTTTTCACTGTAAAACCGTGCTGGAGCTAGTACCTACCTTTATTTATGTATGGATTGGAGATTGGAATTCAAAAGAAATTTTGTGTTCCCAACAAGCTTGTTGAAGTACGGCTTACAAACACACATATCTCTCAGAACTGAGCATTTGGAGAGACGTTCGTTCATCTATCCCAAAGGGAACGGGTTGCAGAAGAAACATTTACTTTAGTTTCAAATTCTGTTTCCTAGTGCTGGTTTGAATTTCCTGCAGTTTTCACTGTAAAACCGAATTGGAGCTAGTACCTCCCCTTATATATGTAAAGAATGGAGTTTGCAACTGAAAAGAAACTTTGTTTTCCCAACAAGCTAGGTGAAGGGAGGCTTTCACACACACTTTCCTCTCAGAACTGAGCATGTGGAGAGACTATCGTTCAGCTAGCACAAAGGGAACTGGTTACAGGAGAAATGTTTACTCTGGTTTCTCAGTCTGTTTTCTAGTGCCTGTTTAATTTTCCTGCAGTTTTCTCTGTAAAACCGAGTTGGAGCTAGAACCTACCTTTATTTATGTATGGATTGGAATTTGGAACTCAAAAGAAATTTTGTGTTCCCAACAAGCTTGTTGAAGTACGGCTTACACACACACATATCTCTCAGAACTGAGCATTTGGAGAGACGTTCGTTCATCTAGCCCAAAGAGAACGGGTTGCAGGTGAAATATTTGCTCTTGTTTCAAAGTCTGTTTCCTAGTGCCGGTTTGAATTTCCTGCAGTTTTCTCTGTAAAACCGAGTTGGAGCTAGGACCTCACCATATATATATGTATGGAGTGGAGTTTGCAACTGAAATAAACTTTTTGTTCCCAACAAGCTAGGTAAAGAACGGCTTTCACACACACTTATCTCTCAGAACTGAGCATTTGGAGAGACGATCCTTCATCTGTCCCAAAGGAACGGGTTGCAGGAAAACATTTACTGTGTTTGAAATTCTCTTTCCTAGTGCCGGTTTGAAATTCCTGCAGTTTTCACTGTAAAACCGATTTGGAGCTAAGACCTCCCCATATATATGTATGGAGTGGAGTTTGCAACTGAAATAAACTTTGTGTTCCCAACATGCTAGGTGAAGTACTTCTTTCACACACACTTATTTCTCAGAAATGAGCATGTGGAGATACGTTCATTCATCTAGCACAAAGGGAACAGGTTGCAGGAGAAACTAGTTCTCTGGTTTCTCATCTGATTCCTTAATCCGGTTTGAAGTTTCTGCAGTTTTCACTGTTAAACCGATTTGGAGCTTGTACCTCCCCATATATATGTATGGAATGCAGTGTGCCACTGAAAAGAAACTTTGTGTTCCCATCAAGCTGGCTGAAATGCGGCTTTCACACACACTTATCTCTCAGAAATGAGCATATGGAGAGACGTTCATTCATCTGGCAAAAAGGGAACGGTTGCTGGAGAAATTTTACTCTGGTTTTTCTGTCTGTTTCCTAGTGCCGGTTTGAAGTTCCTGAATTTTTCACTGTAAAACCGAGTTGGAGCTATTACCTTAACATATATATGTATGGAGTGCAGTTTGCAACTGAAAAGAATCTTTTTCTTCCCATCAAGCTAGCTGAAGGACGGATTTCACACACACTTATCTCTCATAACTGAGCCTGTAGAGAGACGTTCATGAATTTAGCACAAAGTGAACGGATGCTGATGAAACATTTACTCTGGTTTCACAGTCTGTTTCCTAGTGCCGGTTTGAAATTCCTGCAGTTTTCACTGTAAAAACGGATTTGGAGCTAGTACCTCCCCATATATATGTATGGACTGTAAATTGCAACTGAAAAGAAACTTCGTGTTCCCAACAAGCAAGGTGAAGGACGGCTTACACACACAATTATCTCTCAGAAATGAGCATGTGGATATTCTTTCGTTCAGCTAGCACAAAGGGAAAGCTTTGCAGGAGAAATGATTACCCTGGTTTCTCAGGTTCTTTCCTAGTTCCAGTTTGAAGTTCCTGCAGTTTTCACTGTAAAACCGAGTTGGGGCTATTAAATCCCTATATATATATAAGGAATGGAGTTTGCAACTGAAAGGAAACTTTGTGTTCCCAACAAGATAGGTGAAGGACGGCTTTCACACACACATATCTCTCAGAACTGAGCATGTTGAGAGACGTTCTTTCATCTAGCACAAAGGGAACGGGTTGTTGGAGAAACTTTTACTGTGGTTTCCCAGTCTCTTTCCTAGTGCTTGTGTGAATTTCCTGAAATTTTCAGTGTTAAACCGAGTTGGAGCTAGTACCTCCCCATATAACTGTATGCAGTGTAGTTGGCAACTGATAGGAATCTTAGTGTTCCCATCAAGCTAGCTGAAATACGGCTTTTACACACACTTATCTCTCAGAAATGATCATGTGGAGAGACGTTCTTTCATCTAGCAAAAATGGAACGGGTTGGTGGAAAAACCTTTACTCTGGTTTATCAGTCAGTTCCTAGTGCCGGATTGAAGTTCCTGCAGGTTTCAGTGTAAAACCGAGTTGGAGCTAGTACTTTCCTTTGTATATGTATGGATTGGAGTTTGCAACTGAAAAGAAACTTTGTGTTCCCAACAAGATTTGGGATGTACGGCTTACACACACACATATCTCTCAGAAATGAGCATTTGGAGAGACGTTCGTTCATCTAGCCCAAAGGGAACGGGTTGCAGGGGAAATATTTACTCTTGTTTCAAAGTCTGTTTCCTAGTGCCGGTTTGAAGTTCCTGCAGTTTTCAATGTAAAATAAAGTTGGATCTTGTACCTCCCCATATATATGTATGGAGTGCATTTTGTTACTGAAAAGAAACTTTGTATTCCCAACAAGCAAGGTGTTGTACGGCTTTCACACAGAATTATCTCTCAGAACTGAGCATGTGGAGAGACTTTAGTTCATCTAGCACAAAGGGAACTGTTGCTGGAGAAATTTTTACTCTGGTTTCTCAGTATGTTTCCTAGAGCCGGTTTGAAGTTAACGCAGTTTTCACTGTAAAACCGAGTTGGAACTAGTACTGTCCATGTATATTTATGGAGAGGAGTTTGAAACTGAAAGGAAACTTTGTGTTCCCATCAAGCTACGTGAAGGTCGGCTTTCACACACACATCTCTCAGAAATGAGCATGTGGAGAGACGTTCGTTTAGCAAGCACAAAAGGAACGGATTGCAGGGAAATTTTACTCTTGTTTCTCAGTCTGTTTCCTAGTGCCGGTTGGAAGTTCCTGCAGTTTTCACTGTAAAACCGAGTTGCAATTTGTACCTCCCCATATATATGTATGCACTGAACTTTGCAACTGAAAGGAATCTTCGTGTTCCCATCAACCTATGTGAATGGCGGCTTTCACACACATTTATCTCTCAGAAATGAGCATGTGGAAAGACGTTCTTTCATCTAGCACAAATGGAACGGGTTGCTGGATAAACTTTTACTCTGGTTTCTCAGTCTTTTTTCTAGTGCCGGTTTAAATTTCCTGCAGTTTTCACTGTAAAACCGTGCTGGAGCTAGTACCTACCTTTATTTATGTATGGATTGGAGATTGGAATTCAAAAGAAATTTTGTGTTCCCAACAAGCTTGTTGAAGTACGGCTTACAAACACACATATCTCTCAGAACTGAGCATTTGGAGAGACGTTCGTTCATCTATCCCAAAGGGAACGGGTTGCAGAAGAAACATTTACTTTAGTTTCAAATTCTGTTTCCTAGTGCTGGTTTGAATTTCCTGCAGTTTTCACTGTAAAACCGAATTGGAGCTAGTACCTCCCCTTATATATGTAAAGAATGGAGTTTGCAACTGAAAAGAAACTTTGTTTTCCCAACAAGCTAGGTGAAGGGAGGCTTTCACACACACTTTCCTCTCAGAACTGAGCATGTGGAGAGACTGTCGTTCAGCTAGCACAAAGGGAACTGGTTACAGGAGAAATGTTTACTCTGGTTTCTCAGTCTGTTTTCTAGTGCCTGTTTAATTTTCCTGCAGTTTTCTCTGTAAAACCGAGTTGGAGCTAGAACCTACCTTTATTTATGTATGGATTGGAATTTGGAACTCAAAAGAAATTTTGTGTTCCCAACAAGCTTGTTGAAGTACCCCTTACACACACACATATCTCTCAGAACTGAGCATTTGGAGAGACGTTCGTTCATCTAGCCCAAAGAGAACGGGTTGCAGGTGAAATATTTGCTCTTGTTTCAAAGTCTGTTTCCTAGTGCTGGTTTGAATTTCCTGCAGTTTTCTCTGTAAAACCGAGTTGGAGCTAGGACCTCACCATATATATATGTATGGAGTGGAGTTTGCAACTGAAATAAACTTTTTGTTCCCAACAAGCTAGGTAAAGAACGGCTTTCACACACACTTATCTCTCAGAACTGAGCATTTGGAGAGACGATCCTTCATCTGTCCCAAAGGAACGGGTTGCAGGAAAACATTTACTGTGTTTGAAATTCTCTTTCCTAGTGCCGGTTTGAAATTCCTGCAGTTTTCACTGTAAAACCGATTTGGAGCTAAGACCTCCCCATATATATGTATGGAGTGGAGTTTGCAACTGAAATAAACTTTGTGTTCCCAACATGCTAGGTGAAGTACTTCTTTCACACACACTTATTTCTCAGAAATGAGCATGTGGAGATACGTTCATTCATCTAGCACAAAGGGAACAGGTTGCAGGAGAAACTAGTTCTCTGGTTTCTCATCTGATTCCTTAATCCGGTTTGAAGTTTCTGCAGTTTTCACTGTTAAACCGATTTGGAGCTTGTACCTCCCCATATATATGTATGGAATGCAGTGTGCCACTGAAAAGAAACTTTGTGTTCCCATCAAGCTGGCTGAAATGCGGCTTTCACACACACTTATCTCTCAGAAATGAGCATATGGAGAGACGTTCATTCATCTGGCAAAAAGGGAACGGTTGCTGGAGAAATTTTACTCTGGTTTTTCTGTCTGTTTCCTAGTGCCGGTTTGAAGTTCCTGAATTTTTCACTGTAAAACCGAGTTGGAGCTATTACCTTAACATATATATGTATGGAGTGCAGTTTGCAACTGAAAAGAATCTTTTTCTTCCCATCAAGCTAGCTGAAGGACGGATTTCACACACACTTATCTCTCATAACTGAGCCTGTAGAGAGACGTTCATGAATTTAGCACAAAGTGAACGGATGCTGATGAAACATTTACTCTGGTTTCACAGTCTGTTTCCTAGTGCCGGTTTGAAATTCCTGCAGTTTTCACTGTAAAAACGGATTTGGAGCTAGTACCTCCCCATATATATGTATGGACTGTAAATTGCAACTGAAAAGAAACTTCGTGTTCCCAACAAGCAAGGTGAAGGACGGCTTACACACACAATTATCTCTCAGAAATGAGCATGTGGATATTCTTTCGTTCAGCTAGCACAAAGGGAAAGCTTTGCAGGAGAAATGATTACCCTGGTTTCTCAGGTTCTTTCCTAGTTCCAGTTTGAAGTTCCTGCAGTTTTCACTGTAAAACCGAGTTGGGGCTATTAAATCCCTATATATATATAAGGAATGGAGTTTGCAACTGAAAGGAAACTTTGTGTTCCCAACAAGATAGGTGAAGGACGGCTTTCACACACACATATCTCTCAGAACTGAGCATGTTGAGAGACGTTCTTTCATCTAGCACAAAGGGAACGGGTTGTTGGAGAAACTTTTACTGTGGTTTCCCAGTCTCTTTCCTAGTGCTTGTGTGAATTTCCTGAAATTTTCAGTGTTAAACCGAGTTGGAGCTAGTACCTCCCCATATAACTGTATGCAGTGTAGTTGGCAACTGATAGGAATCTTAGTGTTCCCATCAAGCTAGCTGAAATACGGCTTTTACACACACTTATCTCTCAGAAATGATCATGTGGAGAGACGTTCTTTCATCTAGCAAAAATGGAACGGGTTGGTGGAAAAACCTTTACTCTGGTTTATCAGTCAGTTCCTAGTGCCGGATTGAAGTTCCTGCAGGTTTCAGTGTAAAACCGAGTTGGAGCTAGTACTTTCCTTTGTATATGTATGGATTGGAGTTTGCAACTGAAAAGAAACTTTGTGTTCCCAACAAGATTTGGGATGTACGGCTTACACACACACATATCTCTCAGAAATGAGCATTTGGAGAGACGTTCGTTCATCTAGCCCAAAGGGAACGGGTTGCAGGGGAAATATTTACTCTTGTTTCAAAGTCTGTTTCCTAGTGCCGGTTTGAAGTTCCTGCAGTTTTCAATGTAAAATAAAGTTGGATCTTGTACCTCCCCATATATATGTATGGAGTGCATTTTGTTACTGAAAAGAAACTTTGTATTCCCAACAAGCAAGGTGTTGTACGGCTTTCACACAGAATTATCTCTCAGAACTGAGCATGTGGAGAGACTTTAGTTCATCTAGCACAAAGGGAACTGTTGCTGGAGAAATTTTTACTCTGGTTTCTCAGTATGTTTCCTAGAGCCGGTTTGAAGTTAACGCAGTTTTCACTGTAAAACCGAGTTGGAACTAGTACTGTCCATGTATATTTATGGAGAGGAGTTTGAAACTGAAAGGAAACTTTGTGTTCCCATCAAGCTACGTGAAGGTCGGCTTTCACACACACATCTCTCAGAAATGAGCATGTGGAGAGACGTTCGTTTAGCAAGCACAAAAGGAACGGATTGCAGGGAAATTTTACTCTTGTTTCTCAGTCTGTTTCCTAGTGCCGGTTGGAAGTTCCTGCAGTTTTCACTGTAAAACCGAGTTGCAATTTGTACCTCCCCATATATATGTATGCACTGAACTTTGCAACTGAAAGGAATCTTCGTGTTCCCATCAACCTATGTGAATGGCGGCTTTCACACACATTTATCTCTCAGAAATGAGCATGTGGAAAGACGTTCTTTCATCTAGCACAAATGGAACGGGTTGCTGGATAAACTTTTACTCTGGTTTCTCAGTCTTTTTTCTAGTGCCGGTTTAAATTTCCTGCAGTTTTCACTGTAAAACCGTGCTGGAGCTAGTACCTACCTTTATTTATGTATGGATTGGAGATTGGAATTCAAAAGAAATTTTGTGTTCCCAACAAGCTTGTTGAAGTACGGCTTACAAACACACATATCTCTCAGAACTGAGCATTTGGAGAGACGTTCGTTCATCTATCCCAAAGGGAACGGGTTGCAGAAGAAACATTTACTTTAGTTTCAAATTCTGTTTCCTAGTGCTGGTTTGAATTTCCTGCAGTTTTCACTGTAAAACCGAATTGGAGCTAGTACCTCCCCTTATATATGTAAAGAATGGAGTTTGCAACTGAAAAGAAACTTTGTTTTCCCAACAAGCTAGGTGAAGGGAGGCTTTCACACACACTTTCCTCTCAGAACTGAGCATGTGGAGAGACTGTCGTTCAGCTAGCACAAAGGGAACTGGTTACAGGAGAAATGTTTACTCTGGTTTCTCAGTCTGTTTTCTAGTGCCTGTTTAATTTTCCTGCAGTTTTCTCTGTAAAACCGAGTTGGAGCTAGAACCTACCTTTATTTATGTATGGATTGGAATTTGGAACTCAAAAGAAATTTTGTGTTCCCAACAAGCTTGTTGAAGTACGGCTTACACACACACATATCTCTCAGAACTGAGCATTTGGAGAGACGTTCGTTCATCTAGCCCAAAGAGAACGGGTTGCAGGTGAAATATTTGCTCTTGTTTCAAAGTCTGTTTCCTAGTGCCGGTTTGAATTTCCTGCAGTTTTCTCTGTAAAACCGAGTTGGAGCTAGGACCTCACCATATATATATGTATGGAGTGGAGTTTGCAACTGAAATAAACTTTTTGTTCCCAACAAGCTAGGTAAAGAACGGCTTTCACACACACTTATCTCTCAGAACTGAGCATTTGGAGAGACGATCCTTCATCTGTCCCAAAGGAACGGGTTGCAGGAAAACATTTACTGTGTTTGAAATTCTCTTTCCTAGTGCCGGTTTGAAATTCCTGCAGTTTTCACTGTAAAACCGATTTGGAGCTAAGACCTCCCCATATATATGTATGGAGTGGAGTTTGCAACTGAAATAAACTTTGTGTTCCCAACATGCTAGGTGAAGTACTTCTTTCACACACACTTATTTCTCAGAAATGAGCATGTGGAGATACGTTCATTCATCTAGCACAAAGGGAACAGGTTGCAGGAGAAACTAGTTCTCTGGTTTCTCATCTGATTCCTTAATCCGGTTTGAAGTTTCTGCAGTTTTCACTGTTAAACCGATTTGGAGCTTGTACCTCCCCATATATATGTATGGAATGCAGTGTGCCACTGAAAAGAAACTTTGTGTTCCCATCAAGCTGGCTGAAATGCGGCTTTCACACACACTTATCTCTCAGAAATGAGCATATGGAGAGACGTTCATTCATCTGGCAAAAAGGGAACGGTTGCTGGAGAAATTTTACTCTGGTTTTTCTGTCTGTTTCCTAGTGCCGGTTTGAAGTTCCTGAATTTTTCACTGTAAAACCGAGTTGGAGCTATTACCTTAACATATATATGTATGGAGTGCAGTTTGCAACTGAAAAGAATCTTTTTCTTCCCATCAAGCTAGCTGAAGGACGGATTTCACACACACTTATCTCTCATAACTGAGCCTGTAGAGAGACGTTCATGAATTTAGCACAAAGTGAACGGATGCTGATGAAACATTTACTCTGGTTTCACAGTCTGTTTCCTAGTGCCGGTTTGAAATTCCTGCAGTTTTCACTGTAAAAACGGATTTGGAGCTAGTACCTCCCCATATATATGTATGGACTGTAAATTGCAACTGAAAAGAAACTTCGTGTTCCCAACAAGCAAGGTGAAGGACGGCTTACACACACAATTATCTCTCAGAAATGAGCATGTGGATATTCTTTCGTTCAGCTAGCACAAAGGGAAAGCTTTGCAGGAGAAATGATTACCCTGGTTTCTCAGGTTCTTTCCTAGTTCCAGTTTGAAGTTCCTGCAGTTTTCACTGTAAAACCGAGTTGGGGCTATTAAATCCCTATATATATATAAGGAATGGAGTTTGCAACTGAAAGGAAACTTTGTGTTCCCAACAAGATAGGTGAAGGACGGCTTTCACACACACATATCTCTCAGAACTGAGCATGTTGAGAGACGTTCTTTCATCTAGCACAAAGGGAACGGGTTGTTGGAGAAACTTTTACTGTGGTTTCCCAGTCTCTTTCCTAGTGCTTGTGTGAATTTCCTGAAATTTTCAGTGTTAAACCGAGTTGGAGCTAGTACCTCCCCATATAACTGTATGCAGTGTAGTTGGCAACTGATAGGAATCTTAGTGTTCCCATCAAGCTAGCTGAAATACGGCTTTTACACACACTTATCTCTCAGAAATGATCATGTGGAGAGACGTTCTTTCATCTAGCAAAAATGGAACGGGTTGGTGGAAAAACCTTTACTCTGGTTTATCAGTCAGTTCCTAGTGCCGGATTGAAGTTCCTGCAGGTTTCAGTGTAAAACCGAGTTGGAGCTAGTACTTTCCTTTGTATATGTATGGATTGGAGTTTGCAACTGAAAAGAAACTTTGTGTTCCCAACAAGATTTGGGATGTACGGCTTACACACACACATATCTCTCAGAAATGAGCATTTGGAGAGACGTTCGTTCATCTAGCCCAAAGGGAACGGGTTGCAGGGGAAATATTTACTCTTGTTTCAAAGTCTGTTTCCTAGTGCCGGTTTGAAGTTCCTGCAGTTTTCAATGTAAAATAAAGTTGGATCTTGTACCTCCCCATATATATGTATGGAGTGCATTTTGTTACTGAAAAGAAACTTTGTATTCCCAACAAGCAAGGTGTTGTACGGCTTTCACACAGAATTATCTCTCAGAACTGAGCATGTGGAGAGACTTTAGTTCATCTAGCACAAAGGGAACTGTTGCTGGAGAAATTTTTACTCTGGTTTCTCAGTATGTTTCCTAGAGCCGGTTTGAAGTTAACGCAGTTTTCACTGTAAAACCGAGTTGGAACTAGTACTGTCCATGTATATTTATGGAGAGGAGTTTGAAACTGAAAGGAAACTTTGTGTTCCCATCAAGCTACGTGAAGGTCGGCTTTCACACACACATCTCTCAGAAATGAGCATGTGGAGAGACGTTCGTTTAGCAAGCACAAAAGGAACGGATTGCAGGGAAATTTTACTCTTGTTTCTCAGTCTGTTTCCTAGTGCCGGTTGGAAGTTCCTGCAGTTTTCACTGTAAAACCGAGTTGCAATTTGTACCTCCCCATATATATGTATGCACTGAACTTTGCAACTGAAAGGAATCTTCGTGTTCCCATCAACCTATGTGAATGGCGGCTTTCACACACATTTATCTCTCAGAAATGAGCATGTGGAAAGACGTTCTTTCATCTAGCACAAATGGAACGGGTTGCTGGATAAACTTTTACTCTGGTTTCTCAGTCTTTTTTCTAGTGCCGGTTTAAATTTCCTGCAGTTTTCACTGTAAAACCGTGCTGGAGCTAGTACCTACCTTTATTTATGTATGGATTGGAGATTGGAATTCAAAAGAAATTTTGTGTTCCCAACAAGCTTGTTGAAGTACGGCTTACAAACACACATATCTCTCAGAACTGAGCATTTGGAGAGACGTTCGTTCATCTATCCCAAAGGGAACGGGTTGCAGAAGAAACATTTACTTTAGTTTCAAATTCTGTTTCCTAGTGCTGGTTTGAATTTCCTGCAGTTTTCACTGTAAAACCGAATTGGAGCTAGTACCTCCCCTTATATATGTAAAGAATGGAGTTTGCAACTGAAAAGAAACTTTGTTTTCCCAACAAGCTAGGTGAAGGGAGGCTTTCACACACACTTTCCTCTCAGAACTGAGCATGTGGAGAGACTGTCGTTCAGCTAGCACAAAGGGAACTGGTTACAGGAGAAATGTTTACTCTGGTTTCTCAGTCTGTTTTCTAGTGCCTGTTTAATTTTCCTGCAGTTTTCTCTGTAAAACCGAGTTGGAGCTAGAACCTACCTTTATTTATGTATGGATTGGAATTTGGAACTCAAAAGAAATTTTGTGTTCCCAACAAGCTTGTTGAAGTACGGCTTACACACACACATATCTCTCAGAACTGAGCATTTGGAGAGACGTTCGTTCATCTAGCCCAAAGAGAACGGGTTGCAGGTGAAATATTTGCTCTTGTTTCAAAGTCTGTTTCCTAGTGCCGGTTTGAATTTCCTGCAGTTTTCTCTGTAAAACCGAGTTGGAGCTAGGACCTCACCATATATATATGTATGGAGTGGAGTTTGCAACTGAAATAAACTTTTTGTTCCCAACAAGCTAGGTAAAGAACGGCTTTCACACACACTTATCTCTCAGAACTGAGCATTTGGAGAGACGATCCTTCATCTGTCCCAAAGGAACGGGTTGCAGGAAAACATTTACTGTGTTTGAAATTCTCTTTCCTAGTGCCGGTTTGAAATTCCTGCAGTTTTCACTGTAAAACCGATTTGGAGCTAAGACCTCCCCATATATATGTATGGAGTGGAGTTTGCAACTGAAATAAACTTTGTGTTCCCAACATGCTAGGTGAAGTACTTCTTTCACACACACTTATTTCTCAGAAATGAGCATGTGGAGATACGTTCATTCATCTAGCACAAAGGGAACAGGTTGCAGGAGAAACTAGTTCTCTGGTTTCTCATCTGATTCCTTAATCCGGTTTGAAGTTTCTGCAGTTTTCACTGTTAAACCGATTTGGAGCTTGTACCTCCCCATATATATGTATGGAATGCAGTGTGCCACTGAAAAGAAACTTTGTGTTCCCATCAAGCTGGCTGAAATGCGGCTTTCACACACACTTATCTCTCAGAAATGAGCATATGGAGAGACGTTCATTCATCTGGCAAAAAGGGAACGGTTGCTGGAGAAATTTTACTCTGGTTTTTCTGTCTGTTTCCTAGTGCCGGTTTGAAGTTCCTGAATTTTTCACTGTAAAACCGAGTTGGAGCTATTACCTTAACATATATATGTATGGAGTGCAGTTTGCAACTGAAAAGAATCTTTTTCTTCCCATCAAGCTAGCTGAAGGACGGATTTCACACACACTTATCTCTCATAACTGAGCCTGTAGAGAGACGTTCATGAATTTAGCACAAAGTGAACGGATGCTGATGAAACATTTACTCTGGTTTCACAGTCTGTTTCCTAGTGCCGGTTTGAAATTCCTGCAGTTTTCACTGTAAAAACGGATTTGGAGCTAGTACCTCCCCATATATATGTATGGACTGTAAATTGCAACTGAAAAGAAACTTCGTGTTCCCAACAAGCAAGGTGAAGGACGGCTTACACACACAATTATCTCTCAGAAATGAGCATGTGGATATTCTTTCGTTCAGCTAGCACAAAGGGAAAGCTTGCAGGAGAAATGATTACCCTGGTTTCTCAGGTTCTTTCCTAGTTCCAGTTTGAAGTTCCTGCAGTTTTCACTGTAAAACCGAGTTGGGGCTATTAAATCCCTATATATATATAAGGAATGGAGTTTGCAACTGAAAGGAAACTTTGTGTTCCCAACAAGATAGGTGAAGGACGGCTTTCACACACACATATCTCTCAGAACTGAGCATGTTGAGAGACGTTCTTTCATCTAGCACAAAGGGAACGGGTTGTTGGAGAAACTTTTACTGTGGTTTCCCAGTCTCTTTCCTAGTGCTTGTGTGAATTTCCTGAAATTTTCAGTGTTAAACCGAGTTGGAGCTAGTACCTCCCCATATAACTGTTTGCAGTGTAATTGGCAACTGATAGGAATCTTAGTGTTCCCATCAAGCTAGCTGAAATACGGCTTTTACACACACTTATCTCTCAGAAATGATCATGTGGAGAGACGTTCTTTCATCTAGCACAAATGGAACGGGTTGTTGGAGAAACTTTTACTCTGGTTTCTCATTCTGTTTTCTAGTGCCGGTTTAAATTTCCTGCAGTTTTCACTGTAAAACCGAGTTGCAGCTAGTACCTCCCTTTATTTATGTATGGATTGGAGTTTGGAACTCAAAAGAAAATTTTGTGTTCCCAACAAGCTTGTTGAAGTACGGCTTACACACACACATATCTCTCAGAAAGAGCATTTGGAGAGACGTTTGTTCATCTACCCCAAAGGGAACGGGATGCAGGAGAAAACATTTACTCTTGTTTCAAAATCTGTTTACCTAGTGCCGGTTTGAATTTCCTGCAGTTTTCACTGTAAAACCGGATATGGAGCTAGTACCTCCCCATATATATGTAAGGAGTGTAGTTTGCAACTGAAAAGAAACTTTGTTTTCCCAACAAGCTAGGTGAAGGGAGGCTTTCACACACTCTTTTCACTCAGAAATGGGCATGTGGAGAGTCTTTCGTTCAGCTAGCACAAAGGGAAAGGTTTTCAGGAGAAATGTACTCTGGTTTCTCGCCTGTTTCCTAGTGCCGGTTTGGAAGTTCATGCATTTTTCACGGTAAACCCCGAGTTTGGGCTAGTAAATCCCTATATATATATAAGGAATGGAGTTTGCAACTGAATGGAAACTTTGTGTTCCCAATAAATAGTTGAAAGAAGGCTTTCACACACACATATCTCTCAGAAATGAGCATGTGGAGAGACGTTCGTTCATCTAGCACAAAGGGAACCTGTTGTTGGAGAAACTTTTACTATGGTTCTCAGTCTGTTTCCTAGTGCTGGGTGTGATTTCCTGAAGATTTCACTGTTAACCGAGTGGAGCTAGTACCTCCTATATATGTATGCAATGTAGTTGGCAACTGAAAGGAATCTTTGTTTTCCCATCAACCTAGTTGAAGTGCTTACACACACACTTATCTCTCAGAACTGAGCATTTGGAGAGACGATCCTTCATCTGTCCCAAAGGAACGGGTTGCAGGAAAACATTTACTCTGTTTGAAATTCTCTTCCTAGTGCCGGTTTGAAATTCCTGCAGTTTTCACTGTAAAACCGATTTGGAGCTAAGACCTCCCCATATATATGTATGGAGTGGAGTTTGCAACTGAAATAAACTTTGTGTTCCCAACATGCTAGGTGAAGTACTTCTTTCACACACACTTATTTCTCAGAAATGAGCATGTGGAGATACGTTCATTCATCTAGCACAAAGGGAACAGGTTGCAGGAGAAACTAGTTCTCTGGTTTCTCATCTGATTCCTTAATCCGGTTTGAAGTTTCTGCAGTTTTCACTGTTAAACCGATTTGGAGCTTGTACCTCCCCATATATATGTATGGAATGCAGTGTGCCACTGAAAAGAAACTTTGTGTTCCCATCAAGCTGGCTGAAATACGGCTTTCACACACACTTATCTCTCAGAAATGAGCATATGGAGAGACGTTCATTCATCTGGCAAAAAGGGAACGGTTGCTGGAGAAATTTTACTCTGGTTTTTCTGTCTGTTTCCTAGTGCCGGTTTGAAGTTCCTGAATTTTTCACTGTAAAACCGAGTTGGAGCTATTACCTTAACATATATAGTATGGAGTGCAGTTTGCAACTGAAAAGAATCTTTTTCTTCCCATCAAGCTAGCTGAAGGACGGATTTCACACACACTTATCTCTCATAACTGAGCCTGTAGAGAGACGTTCATGAATTTAGCACAAAGTGAACGGATGCTGATGAAACATTTACTCTGGTTTCACAGTCTGTTCCTAGTGCCGGTTTGAAATTCCTGCAGTTTTCACTGTAAAAACGGATTTGGAGCTAGTACCTCCCCATATATATGTATGGACTGTAAATTGCAACTGAAAAGAAACTTCGTGTTCCCAACAAGCAAGGTGAAGGACGGCTTACACACACAATTATCTCTCAGAAATGAGCATGTGGATATTCTTTCGTTCAGCTAGCACAAAGGGAAAGCTTTGCAGGAGAAATGATTACCCTGGTTTCTCAGGTTCTTTCCTAGTTCCAGTTTGAAGTTCCTGCAGTTTTCACTGTAAAACCGAGTTGGGGCTATTAAATCCCTATATATATATAAGGAATGGAGTTTGCAACTGAAAGGAAACTTTGTGTTCCCAACAAGATAGGTGAAGGACGGCTTTCACACACACATATCTCTCAGAACTGAGCATGTTGAGAGACGTTCTTTCATCTAGCACAAAGGGAACGGGTTGTTGGAGAAACTTTTACTGTGGTTTCCCAGTCTCTTTCCTAGTGCTTGTGTGAATTTCCTGAAATTTTCAGTGTTAAACCGAGTTGGAGCTAGTACCTCCCCATATAACTGTATGCAGTGTAGTTGGCAACTGATAGGAATCTTAGTGTTCCCATCAAGCTAGCTGAAATACGGCTTTTACACACACTTATCTCTCAGAAATGATCATGTGGAGAGACGTTCTTTCATCTAGCAAAAATGGAACGGGTTGGTGGAAAAACCTTTACTCTGGTTTATCAGTCAGTTCCTAGTGCCGGATTGAAGTTCCTGCAGGTTTCAGTGTAAAACCGAGTTGGAGCTAGTACTTTCCTTTGTATATGTATGGATTGGAGTTTGCAACTGAAAAGAAACTTTGTGTTCCCAACAAGATTTGGGATGTACGGCTTACACACACACATATCTCTCAGAAATGAGCA
>NW_022588216.1:0-20014 GCF_009834535.1 Camelus ferus | reverse complement strand
TCCCCCTGAACAATGAGGTATTTAGCGGAATTCCCCTGCCAGGGAAAACAGTGACACCAGGCAGCTGCTGGTGGAGGCCCGAAACATCCCCCACCCACTCGGCCGATTCCAGATTTCTGAGTGTGGCGAGGTTCCGTCCCTGTGTCTGCAGGTCTGGGATTCCCTAGGAGCGTCCGCGTGTCTTCCCCGAGTGTCTTAGTGCGGGCAGCCGGGGAAAGAGGGGGCTGGGCTGGAAATGCTGGTAGAATCTAGTGACTTCCCTGGACGGATCAGGTTTAGCGGACTTCCCCCGCCAGGGAACACTTGTGACACCAGGCAGCTGCGAGGAGGGCGGTCCCAAACAACCCCAACCCACTCGGCCACGTCTGGAATTCTGAGTGTGGCGAGTTTCCGTCCTTGTCTGCAGGCCTGGGATCTCCTAGGAGCCCTCCGCGTTCTTCCCCGAGTGACTCTTATGCGGGCAGCCGGGGAATGACGGGGGTTGGGCTGGAAACGCAGGTAGCATCTAGTGCCTCCCCCTGGACAGATGAGGTAATTAGCGGAATTCCCCATTCCAGGGAAACACTTTGACACCAGGCAGCTGCGTGTAGTTCGGCCCAATCCTCCCCCACCACTCGCCTCGTTCCGATATTCTGAGTGTGGCGAAGTTCCGTCCCCTGTCTGCAGCGCCTGGAATCTCCTAGGAGCCCTCCGCGTGTCTTCCCAGAGTGTCTCTTATTTGCGGCTGCCATGGAAATGCGGGGGTTGGGCTGGAAATTCAGGTAACATCTGCCTCCCCTGGACAGAGAGGGTAATTAGCGGAATTCCCCCTGCCAGGGAACACCTGTGACACCAGGCAGATTCCTGGGGACGGCCCCAAACGTCCCCACCAACCGGCCCCGCGTTGCGGATTTCTGAGTGTGGCGAGGTTCCGTCCTCTGTCTGCAGCGCCTGGATCACCTAGGAGCCCTCCGCTGTCTTCCCCGAGTGACTCTTATGCGGGCAGAGGGGGAAAGCCGCGGGTTGGCCTGGAAATTCAGGTAGCATCTAGTGCCTCCCCTGGAGAGATGAGGTAATTAGCGGACTTCCCCTGCCAGGGAACGCCTGTGACACCAGGCAGCTGCTTCGATGGCGGCCCCCAAATTCCCCCACCCACTCGCCGCGTTACGGAATTCTGAGTGTGGCGAGGATCCGTCCTCTGTCTGCAGCGCCTGATATCTCCTAGGAGCCCTCCGCGTGTGTTCCCCGAGTGTCTCCTAGTGCGGGCTGCCTGGAAAGGCGGGGGTTTGGGCTGGAAAAGCAGCTATCATCTAGTGCCTCCCCCTGGACAGATGAGGTAATTAGCGGACTTCCCTCTGCCAGGGAACACCTGTGACACCAGGCACCTGCGTGTAGGGCGGCCCCAAACATCCCCCAACCCACACCGCCACGTTCCGGAATTCTGAGTGTGGCGAAGTTCCGTCCTCTGTCTGCAGCTCCTCGGATCTCTAGGAGCCCTCTGCGGTCTTCCCCGAGTGACTTTTATGTGGGCTGCAGGGGAAAGGCGGGGGTTGGGCTGTAAACACAGGTAGCATCTAGTGCCTCCCCTGGACAGATGAGGTAATTAGCGGCCTTCCCCTTCTAGGGGAACACCTGTGACCAGGCAGATTCCTGGAGGGCGGCCCCAAACGTTCCCAACCCACTCGGCCGCGTTGCGGATTTCTGAGTGTGGCGTGCTACCGGCCTCTGTCTGCAGCGCTGGGATCTCGTAGGAGCCTTCCGCGTGTCTTCCAGAGTGTCTCCTAGTGCGAGCTGCCGGGGAAAGGCGAGGTTGGGCTGGAAATGCTGGTAGAATCTAGTGACTCCCCCTTGACCGATCAGGAATTAAGGAATTCCCCCTGCAAGGCAAACACCTGTGACACCAGGCAGCTGCGTGGAGGGCGGTCCCAAACAACCCCAAACCACTCGGCCGCGTTCTGGAATTCTGAGTGTGGCGAGGTTCCGTCCCCTGTCTGCAGCGCCTGGGATCTCCTAGAAGCCCTCTCGTGTCTTCCCTGAGTGACTCTTATGCGGGCTGCCGGGGGGAAAGATGGGGGTTGTGCTGGAAACACAGGTAGCATCTAGTGACTCCCCTGGACAACGAGGTAATTAGTGGAATTCCCCCTGCCAGGGAACACCTGTGACACAAGGGAGCTGCGTTAGGGCGCCCCAAAACTCCCCCACCACTCTCCCTCGTTCCGGTATTCTGAGTGTGCGAGGTTCCTTCCTCTGTCTGCAGCGCCAGGGATCTCCTAGGAGCCATCCCGTGTCTTCCCAGAGTGTCTCCTATTGCGGGCAGCCATGGAAATGTGGGGGTTGGGCTGGAAATGCAGGTAGATCTAGTGCCTCCCCCTGGACAGATGAGGTAATTAGCGGACTTCCCCCTGCTATGGAACACCTGTCACACCAGGCAGTTGCGTGGAGGACGGCCCCAAACCTCCCCCACCACGCGGCCGTCGCGTTCCGGAATTCTGAGTGTGGCGAGGATCCGTCCTATGTCTGCAGCGCCTGGGATCGCCTTGGAGCCCCCGCGTGTCTTCCCTAGTGTCTCCTAGTGCGAGCTGCTGGGGAAATGCCGGGGTTTCTTGAAATGCAGGTAGCATCTAGTGCCTCCCCCTGAACAATGAGGTATTTAGCGGAATTCCCCCTGCCAGGGAAAACCTGTGACACCAGGCAGCTGCTTGGTTGGAGGCCCGAAACATCCCCCACCCACTCGGCCGCTTTCCAGATTTCTGAGTGTGGCGAGGTTCTGTCCTCTGTCTGCAGGGCCTGGGATTTCCTAGGAGCCGTCCGGTGTCTTCCCCGAGTGTCTTCTAGTGGGGCAGCCGGGGAAAGAGGAGCTGGGCTGGAAATGCTGGTAGAATCTAGTGACTCCCCTGGACGGATCAGGTATTTAGCGGACTTTCCCCCTGCCAGGGAACCACTTGTGACACCAGGCAGCTGCGTAGAGGGCGGTCCCAAACAACCCTAACCCACTCGGCCGCGTTCTGGAATTCTGAGTGTGGCGAGTTTCCGTCCCTTGTCTGCAGGTCCTGGGATCTCCTAGGAGCCCTCCGCGTGTCTTCCCCGAGTGACTCTTATGCGGGCAGCCGGGGAATGACGGGGGTTGGGCTGGAAACGAGGTAGCATCTAGTGCCTCCCCCTGGACAGATGAGGTAATTAGCGGAATTCCCCATGCCAGGGAACACCTTTGACACCATGAGCTGCGTGTAGTTCGGCCCCAATCCTCCCCCACCCACTCGCCCTCGTTCCGATATCTGAGTGTGGCGAAGGTCCGTCCCCGTCTGCAGCGCCTGGATCTCCTAGGAAGCCCTCGCGTGCTTCCCAGAGTGTCTCTATTGCGGGCTGCCATGGAAATTGCGGGGGTTGGGCCTGGAAAGGAAATGCAGGTAACATCTAGTGCCTCCCCCTGGACAGATGAGGTAATTAGCGGAATTCCCCTGCCAGGGAACACCTGTGACACCGGCATTCCTGGAGGACGGCCCCAAACGTCCCCAACCCACTCGGCCGCGTTGCGGATTTCTGAGTGTGGCGAGGTTCCGTCCTCTGTCTGCAGCGCCTGGGATCACCTAGGAGCCCTCCGCTTGTCTTCCCGAGTGACTCTTATGCGGGCAGGGGGGAAAGCCGCGGGTTGGCCTGGAAATTCAGGTAGCATCTAGTGCCTCCCCTGGAGAGATGAGGTAATTAGCGGACTTCCCCCTGCCAGGGAACGCCTGTGACACCAGGCAGCTGCTTCGAGGGCGGCCCCCAAATTCCCCCACCCCACTCGGCCGCGTTCCGGAATTCTGAGTGTGGAGGATCCGTCCTCTGTCTGCAGCGCCTGATATCTCCTAGGAGCCCTCCGCGTGTTCCCCGAGTGTCTCCTAGTGCGGGCTGCCTGGGAAAGGCGGGGGTTGGGCTGGAAAAGCAGCTATCATCTAGTGCCTCCCCCTGGACAGATGAGGTAATTAGCGGACTTCCCTCTGCCAGGGAACACCTGTGACACAAGGGAGCTGCGTTGAGGGCGGCCCCAAACATCCCCCAACCCACACCGCCACGTTCCGGAATTCTGAGTGTGGCGAAGTTCCGTCCTCTGTCTGCAGCTCCTCGGATCTCTAGGAGCCCTCTGCGGGTCTTCCCCGAGTGACTTTTATGTGGGCTGCAGGGGAAAGGCGGGGGTTGGGCTGTAAACACAGGTAGCATCTAGTGCCTCCCCCTGGACAGATTGAGGTAATTAGCGGCCTTCCCCCTTCTAGGGAACACCTGTGACACCAGGCAGATGCCTGGAGGGCGGCCCCAAACGTTCCCAACCCACTCGGCCGCGTTGCTGATTTCTGAGTGTGGCGTGCTACCGGCCTCCCTCTGCAGAGCCTGGGATCTCGTAGGAGCCTTCCTCGTGTCTTCCCACAGTGTCTCCTAGTGCGAGCTGCCGGGGAAAGGCGAGGGTTGGGCTGGAAATGCTGGTAGAATCTAGTGACTCCCCCTTGACCGATCAGGAATTAAGGGAATTCCCCCTGCAAGGCAACACCTGTGACACCAGGCAGCTGCGTGGAGGGCGGTCCCAAACAACCCCAAACCACTCGGCCGCGTTCTGGAATTCTGAGTGTGGCGAGGTTCCGTCCCCTGTCTGCAGCGCCTGGGATCTCCTAGAAGCCCTCTCGTGTCTTCCCCGAGTGACTCTTATGCGGGCTGCCGGGGAAAGATGGGGGTTGTGCTGGAAACACAGGTAGCATCTAGTGACTCCCCCTGGACAGACGAGGTAATTAGTGGAATTCCCCCTGCCAGGGAACACCTGTGACACAAGGGAGCTGCGTTGAGGGCGGCCCCAAAAATCCCCCCCCACTCTCCCTCGTTCCGGTATTCTGAGTGTGGCGAAGTTCCGTCCTCTGTCTGCAGCGCCTGGGATCTCCTAGGAGCCGTCCGCGTGTCTTCCCCGAGTGACACTTTTGCGGGCAGCCGGGGAAAGCGGGGGTTGGGCTGGAAACGCAGGTAGCATCTAGAGACTCCCCCTGGAGAGATGAGGTAATTAGCGAACTTCCCTCTGCCAGGGAACACCTTTGACACCAGGCAGCTGCGTGGAGTTCGGCCCCAATCCTCCCCCACCCACTCGCCCTCGTTCCGATATTCTGAGTGTGGCGAGGTTCCGTCCCCTGTCTGCAGCGCCTGGGATCTCCCAGGAGCCCTCCGCGTGTCTTCCCAGAGTGTCTCCTTGTGCGGGCTGCCATGGAAAGGCGGGGGTTGGGCTGGAAATGCAGGTAACATCTAGTGCCTCCCCCTGGACAGATGAGGTAATTAGCGGAATTCCCCCTGCCAGGGAACACCTGTGACACCAGGCAGATACCTGGAGGACGGCACCAAACGTCCCCAACCCACTCGGCCGCGTTTCGGATTTCTGAGTGTGGCGTGGTACCGACCTCTGTCTGCAGCGCCTGGGATCTCGTAGGAGCCTTCCGCGTGTCTTCCCAGAGTGTCTCCTAGTGCTAGCTGCCGGGGAAAGGCGAGGGTTGGGCTGGAAATGCTGGTAGAATCTAGTGACTCCCCCTTGACGGATCAGGAATTAAGGGGAATTCCCCCTGCAAGAGAACACCTGTGACACCAGGCAGCTGCGTGGAGGGCGGTCCCAAACAACCCCAAACCACTCGGCCGCGTTCTGGAATTCTGAGTGTGGCGAGGTTCCGTCCCCTGTCTGCAGCGCCTGGGTTCTCCTAGAAGCCCTCTCGTGTCTTCCCCGAGTGACTCTTATGCGGGCTGCAGGGGAAAGATGGGGGTTGTGCTGGAAACACAGGTAGCATCTAGTGACTCCCCCTGGACAGACGAGTTAATTAGTGGAATTCCCCCTGCCAGGGAACACCTGTGACACAAGGGAGCTGCGTTGAGGGCGCCCCAAAACTCCCCTCACCACTCTCCCGCGTTCCGGTATTCTGAGTGTGGCGAGGTTCCTTCCTCTGTCTGCAGCACCAGGGATCTCCTAGGAGCCATCCACGTGTCTTCCCAGAGTGTCTCCTATTGCGGGCAGCCATGGAAATGTGGGGGTTGGGCTGGAAATGCAGGTAGCATCTAGTGCCTCCCCCTGGACAGATGAGGTAATTAGCGGACTTCCCCCTGCTATGGAACACCTGTCACACCAGGCAGTTGCGTGGAGGACGGCCCCAAACCTCCCCCACCAACTCGGCCGCGTTCCGGAATTCTGAGTGTGGCGAGGATCCGTCCTCTGTCTGCAGCGCCTGGGATCGCCTTGGAGCCCTCCGCGTGTCTTCCCCTAGTGTCTCCTAGTGCGAGCTGCTGGGGAAATGCCGGGGTTTGGCTGGAAATGCAGGTAGCATCTAGTGCCTCCCCCTGAACAATGAGGTATTTAGCGGAATTCCCCCTGCCAGGGAAAACCTGTGACACAAGGCAGCTGCTTGGTTGGAGGCCCGAAACATCCCCCACCCACTCGGCCGCTTTCCAGATTTCTGAGTGTGGCGAGGTTCCGTCCTCTGTCTGCAGGGCCTGGGATTTCCTAGGAGCCGTCCGCGTGTATTCCCCGAGTGTCTTCTAGTGCGGGCAGCCGGGGAAAGGTGGGGGCTGGGCTGGAAATGCTGGTAGAATCTAGTGACTCCCCCTGGACGGATCAGTTATTTAGCGGAATTCCCCCTGCAAGGGAACACTTGTGACACCAGGCAGCTGTGTGGAGGGTGGTCCCAAACAAACCCAACCCACTCGGGCGCGTTCTGGAATTCTGAGTGTGGCGAGTTTCCGTCCCTTGTCTGCAGGGCCTGGGATCTCCTAGGAGCCCTCCGCGTGTCTTCCCCGAGTGACTATTATGCGGGCAGCCGGGGAATGACGGGGGTTGGGCTGGAAACGCAGGTAGCATCTAGTGCCTCCCCCTGGACAGATGAGGTAATTAGCGGAGTTCCCCATGCCAGGGAACACCTTTGACACCAGGCAGCTGCGTGGAGTTCGGCCCCAATCCTCCCCCACCCACTCGCCCTCGTTCCGATATTTTGAGTGTGGCGAAGTTCCGTCCCCTCTCTGCAGCGCCTTGGATCTCCTAGGAGCCCTCCGCGTGTCTTCCCAGAGTGTCTCTTATTGCGGGCTGCCATGGAAAGGCGGGGGTTGGGCTGGAAATGCAGGTAACATCTAGTGCCTCCCCCTGGACAGATGAGGTAATTAGCGGAATTCCCCCTGCCAGGGAACACCTGTGACACCAGGCAGATGCCTGGAGGACGGCCCCAAACGTCCCCAACCCACTCGGCCGCGTTGCGGATTTCTGAGTGTGGCGTGGTACCGGCCTCTGTCTGCAGCGCCTGGGATCTCGTAGGAGCCTTCTGCGTGTCTTCCCAGAGTGTCTCCTAGTGCGAGCTGCCGGGGAAAGGCGAGGGTTGGGCTGGAAATGCTGGTAGAATCTAGTGACTCCCCCTTGACTGATCAGGAATTAAGGGGAATTCCCCCTGCAAGGCAACACCTGTGACACCAGGCAGCTGCGTGGAGGGCGGCCCCAAACATCTCCCAACCCACTCTGCCACGTTCCGGAATTCTGAGTGTGGCGAAGTTCCGTCCTCTTTCTGCAGCGCCTGGGATCACCTAGGAGCCCTCCGCTTGTCTTCCCCGAGTGACTCTTATGCGGGCAGAGGGGGAAAGCCGCGGGTTGGCCTGGAAATTCAGGTAGCATCTAGTGCCTCCCCTGGAGAGATGAGGTAATTAGCGGACTTCCCCCTGCCAGGGAACGCCTGTGACACCAGGCAGCTGCTTCGAGGGCGGCCCCCAAATTCCCCCACCCACTCGGCCGCGTTCCGGAATTCTGAGTGTGGCGAGGATCCGTCCTCTGTCTGCAGCGCCTGATATCTCCTAGGAGCCCTCCGCGTGTGTTCCCCGAGTGTCTCCTAGTGCGGGCTGCCTGGGAAAGGCGGGGGTTGGGCTGGAAAAGCAGCTATCATCTAGTGCCTCCCCCTGGACAGATGAGGTAATTAGCGGACTTCCCTCTGCCAGGGAACACCTGTGACACCAGGCACCTGCGTGTAGGGCGGCCCCAAACATCCCCCAACCCACACCGCCACGTTCCGGAATTCTGAGTGTGGCGAAGTTCCGTCCTCTGTCTGCAGCTCCTCGGATCTCTAGGAGCCCTCTGCGGGTCTTCCCCGAGTGACTTTTATGTGGGCTGCAGGGGAAAGGCGGGCGTTGGGCTGTAAACACAGGTAGCATCTAGTGCCTCCCCCTGGACAGATGAGGTAATTAGCGGCCTTCCCCCTTCTAGGGAACACCTGTGACACCAGGCAGATGCCTGGAGGGCGGCCCCAAACGTTCCCAACCCACTCGGCCGCGTTGCGGATTTCTGAGTGTGGCGTGCTACCGGCCTCTGTCTGCAGCGCCTGGGATCTCGTAGGAGCATTCCGCGTGTCTTCCCAGAGTGTCTCCTAGTGCGAGCTGCCGGGGAAAGGCGAGGGTTGGGCTGGAAATGCTGGTAGAATCTAGTGACTCCCCCTTGACCGATCAGGAATTAAGGGAATTCCCCCTGCAAGGCAACACCTGTGACACCAGGCAGCTGCGTGGAGGGCGGTCCCAAACAACCCCAAACCACTCGGCCGCGTTCTGGAATTCTGAGTGTGGCGAGGTTCCGTCCCCTGTCTGCAGCGCCTGGGATCTCCTAGAAGCCCTCTCGTGTCTTCCCCGAGTGACTCTTATGCGGGCTGCCGGGGAAAGATGGGGGTTGTGCTGGAAACACAGGTAGCATCTAGTGACTCCCCCTGGTCAGACGAGGTAATTAGTGAATTCCCCCTGCCAGGGTACACCTGTGACACAAGGGAGCTGCGTTGAGGGCGGCCCCAAAACTCCCAGCCCACTCTCTCTCGTTCCGGTATTCTGAGTGTGGCGAAGTTCCGTCCTCTGTCTGCAGCGCCTGGGATCTCCTAGGAGCCCTCCGCGTGTCTTCCCAGAGTGTCTCCTAGTGCGGGATGCCATGGAAAGGCGGGGGTTGGGCTGGAAATGCAGGTAACATCTAGTGCCTCCCCCTGGACAGATGAGGTAATTAGCGGAATTCCCCCTGCCAGGGAACACCTGTGACACCAGGCAGATGCCTGGAGGACGGCACCAAACGTCCCCAACCCACTCGGCCGCGTTGCGGATTTCTGAGTGTGGCGTGGTACCGGCCTCTGTCTGCAGCGCCTTGGATTTCGTAGGAGCCTTCCGCGTGTCTTCCCAGAGTGTCTCCTAGTGCGAGCTGCCGGGGAAAGGCGAGGGTTGGGCTGGAAATGCTGGTAGAATCTAGTGACTCCCCCTTGACGGATCAGGAATTAAGGGGAATTCCCCCTGCAAGGCAACACCTGTGACACCAGGCAGCTGCGTGGAGGGCGGTCCCAAACAACCCCAAACCACTCGGCCGCGTTCTGGAATTCTGAGTGTGGCGAGGTTCCGTCCACTGTCTGCAGCGCCTGGGTTCTCCTAGAAGCCCTCTCGTGTCTTCCCCGAGTGACTCTTATGCGGGCTGCAGGGGAAAGATGGGGGTTGTGCTGGAAACACAGGTAGCATCTAGTGACTCCCCCTGGACAGACGAGGTAATTAGTGGAATTCCCCCTGCCAGCGAACACCTGTGACACAAGGGAGCTGCGTTGAGGGCGCCCCAAAACTCCCCCCCCACTCTCCCTCGTTCCAGTATTCTGAGTGTGGCGAGTTTCCTTCCTCTGTCTGCAGCGCCAGGGATCTCCTAGGAGCCATCCGCGTGTCTTCCCAGAGTGTCTCCTAGTGCGGGCAGCCATGGAAATGTGGGGGTTGGGCTGGAAATGCAGGTAGCATCTAGTGCCTCCCCCTGGACAGATGAGGTAATTAGCGGACTTCCCCCTGCTATGGAACACCTGTCACACCAGGCAGTTGCGTGGAGGGCGGCCCCAAACCTCCCCCAACCACTCGGCCGCGTTCCGGAATTCTGAGTGTGGCGAGGATCCGTCCTCTGTCTGCAGCGCCTGGGATCGCCTTGGAGCCCTCCGCGTGTCTTCCCCGAGTGACACTTTTGCGGGCAGCCGGGGAAAGCCACGGGTTTGCCTGGAAATTCAGGTAGCATCTAGTGCCTCCCCTGGACAGATGAGTTAATTAGCGGACTTCCCCCTGCCAGAGAACACCTGTGACACCAGGCAGCTGCGTGGAGGGCGGCCCAAAATCTCCCCCAAACACTCGGGCGCGTTCCGGAATTCTGAGTGTGGCGAGGTTCCGTCCTCTGTCTGCAGCGCCTGATATCTCCTAGGAGCCCTCCGCGTGTGTTCCCGAGTGTCTCCTAGTGCGGGCTGCCTGGGAAAGGCGGGGGTTGGGCTGGAAAAGCAGCTATCATCTAGTGCCTCCCCCTGGACAGATGAGGTAATTAGCGGACTTCCCTCTGCCAGGGAACACCTGTGACACAAGGCCGCTGCGTGTAGGGCGGCCCCAAACCTCCCCCAACCCACTCCGCCGCGTTCTGGAATTCTGAGTGTGGCGAAGTTCCGTCCTCTGTCTGCAGCGCCTGGGATCTCCTAGGAGCCCTCCGCGTGTCTTCCCCGAGTGACACTTTTGCGGGCAGCCGGGGAAAGCGGGGGTTGGGCTGGAAACGCAGGTAGCATCTAGTGCCTCCCCCTGGACAGATGAGGTAATTAGCGGACTTCCCCCTGCTATGGAACACCTGTCACACCAGGCAGTTGCGTGGAAGGCGGCCCCAAACCTCCCCCACACACTCGGCCGCGTTCCGGAATTCTGAGTGTGGCGAGGATCCATCCTCTGTCTGCAGCGCCTGGGATCGCCTTGGAGCACTCCGCGTGTCTTCCCCGAGTGACTCTTATGCGGGCAGAGGGGGAAAGCCGCGGGTTGGCCTGGAAATTCAGGTAGCATCTAGTGCCTCCCCTGTAGAGATGAGGTAATTAGCTGACTTCCCCCTGCCAGGGAACGCCTGTGACACCAGGCAGCTGCTTCGAGGGCGGCCCCCAAATTCCCCCACCCACTCGGCCGCGTTCCGGAATTCTGAGTGTGGCGAGGTTCCGTCCTCTGTCTGCAGCGCCTGATATCTCCTAGGAGCCCTCCGCGTGTCTTCCCAGAGTTTCTCCTATTGCGGGCAGCCATGGAAAAGCGGGGGTTGGGCTGGAAATGCAGGTAACATCTAGTGCCTCCCCCTGGACAGATGAGGTAATTAGCGGAATTCCCCCTGCCAGGGAACACCTGTGACACCAGGCAGATGCCTGGAGGACGGCCCCAAACGTCCCCAACCCACTCGGCCGCTTTGCGGATTTCTGAGTATGGCGTGGTACCGGCCTCTGTCTGCAGCGCCTGGGATCTCGTAGGAGCCTTCTGCGTGTCTTCCCAGAGTGTCTCCTAGTGCGAGCTGCCGGGGAAAGGCGAGGTTTGGGCTGGAAATGCTGGTAGAATCTAGTGACTCCACCTTGACCGATCAGGAATTAAGGGGAATTCCCCCTGCAAGTCAACACCTGTGACACCAGGCAGCTGCGTGGAGGGCGGTCCCAAACAACCCCAAACCACTCGGCCGCGTTCTGGAATTCTGAGTGTGGCGAGGTTCCGTCCCCTTTCTGCAGCGCCTGGGTTCTCCTAGAAGCCCTCTCGTGTCTTCCCCGAGTGACTCTTATGCGGGCTGCCGGGGAAAGATGGGGGTTGTGCTGGAAACACAGGTAGCATCTAGTGACTCCCCCTGGACAGACGAGGTAATTAGTGGAATTCCCCCTGCCAGGGAACACCTGTGACACAAGGGAGCTGCGTTGAGGGCGGCCCCAAAACTCCCCCCCAACTCGCCCTCGTTCCGGTATTTTGAGTGTGGCGAAGTTCCGTCCTCTGTCTGCAGCGCCTGGGATCTCCTAGGAGCCCTCCGCGTGTCTTCCCCGAGTGACACTTTTGCGGGCAGCCGGGGAAAGCGGGGGTTGGGCTGGAAACGCAGGTAGCATCTAGAGCCTCCCCCTGGACTAATGAGGTAATTAGCGAACTTCCCCCTGCCAGGGAACGCCTTTGACCCCAGGCAGCTGCGTGGAGCTCGGCCCCAATCCTCCCCCATCCACTCGGGCGCGTTCCGGAATTCTCAGTGTGGCGAGGTTACGTCCCCTGTCTGCAGCGCCTGGGATCTCCTAGGAGCCCTCCGCGTGTCTTCCAAGAGTGTCTCCTAGTGCGGGCTGCCATGGAAAGGCGGGGGTTGGGCTGGAAATGCAGGTAACATCTAGTGCCTCCCCATGGACAGATGAGGTAATTAGCGGAATTCCCCCTGCCAGGGAACACCTGTGACACCAGGCAGATGCCTGGAGGACGGCCCCAAACGTCCCCAACCGACTCGGCCGAGTTGCGGATTTCTGAGTGTGGCGTGGTACCGGCCTCTGTCTGCAGCGCCTGGGATCTCGTAGGAGCCTTCCGCGTGTCTTCCCAGAGTGTCTCCTAGTGCGAGCTGCCGGGGAAAGGCGAGGGTTGTGCTGGAAATGCTGGTAGAATCTAGTGACTCCCCCTTGACGGATCAGGAATTAAAGGGAATTCCCCCTGCAAGGCAACACCTGTGACACAAGGCAGTTGCGTGGAAGGCGGCCCCAAACCTCCCCCACCCACTCGGCCGCGTTCCGGAATTCTGAGTGTGGCGAGGATCCATCCTCTGTCTGCAGCGCCTGGGATCGCCTTGGAGCACTCCGCGTGTCTTCCCCGAGTGACTCTTATGCGGGCAGAGGGGGAAAGCCGCGGGTTGGCCTGGAAATTCAGGTAGCATCTAGTGCCTCCCCTGGAGAGATGAGGTAATTAGCTGACTTCCCCCTGCCAGGGAACGCCTGTGACACCAGGCAGCTGCTTCGAGGGCGGCCCCCAAATTCCCCCACCCACTCGGCCGCGTTCCGGAATTCTCAGTGTGGCGAGGTTCCTTCCTCAGTCTGCAGCGCCAGGGATCTCCTAGGAGCCATCCGCGTGTCTTCCCAGAGTGTCTCCTATTGCGGGCAGCCATGGAAATGTGGGGGTTGGGCTGGAAATGCAGGTAGCATCTAGTGCCTCCCCCTGGACAGATGAGGTAATTAGTGGAATTCCCCCTGCCAGGGAACACATGTGACACCAGGCAGATGCCTGGGGGACGGCCCCAAACGTCCCCAACCCACTCGGCCGCGTTGCGGATTTCAGAGTGTGGCGTGGTACCGGCCTCTGTCTGCAGCGCCTGGGATCTCGTAGGAGCCTTCCGCGTGTCTTCCCAGAGTGTCTCCTAGTGCGAGCTGCCGGGGAAAGGCGAGGGTTGTGCTGGAAATGCTGGTAGAATCTAGTGACTCCCCCTTGACGGATCAGGAATTAAAGGGAATTCCCCCTGCAAGGCAACACCTGTGACACCAGGCAGTTGCGTGGAAGGCGGCCCCAAACCTCCCCCACCCACTCGGCCGCGTTCCGGAATTCTGAGTGTGGCGAGGATCCATCCTCTGTCTGCAGCGCCTGGGATCGCCTTGGAGCACTCCGCGTGTCTTCCCCGAGTGACTCTTATGCGGGCAGAGGGGGAAAGCCGCGGGTTGGCCTGGAAATTCAGGTAGCATCTAGTGCCTCCCCTGGAGAGATGAGGTAATTAGCTGACTTCCCCCTGCCAGGGAACGCCTGTGACACCAGGCAGCTGCTTCGAGGGCGGCCCCCAAATTCCCCCACCCACTCGGCCGCGTTCCGGAATTCTGAGTGTGGCGAGGTTCCTTCCTCAGTCTGCAGCGCCAGGGATCTCCTAGGAGCCATCCGCGTGTCTTCCCAGAGTGTCTCCTATTGCGGGCAGCCATGGAAATGTGGGGGTTGGGCTGGAAATGCAGGTAGCATCTAGTGCCTCCCCCTGGACAGATGAGGTAATTAGCGGAATTCCCCCTGCCAGGGAACACCTGTGACACCAGGCAGATGCCTGGGGGACGGCCCCAAACGTCCCCAACCCACTCGGCCGCGTTGCGGATTTCAGAGTGTGGCGTGGTACCGGCCTCTGTCTGCAGCGCCTGGGATCTCGTAGGAGCCTTCCGCGTGTCTTCCCAGAGTGTCTCCTAGTGCGAGCTGCCGGGGAAAGGCGAGGGTTGGGCTGGAAATGCTGGTAGAATCTAGTGACTCCCCCTAGACGGATCAGGTATTTAGCGGACTTCCCCCTGCCAGGGAACACTTGTGACACCAGGCAGCTGCGTGGAGGGCGGTCCCAAACAACCCCAACCCACTCGCCCTCGTTCCTGTATTCTGAGTGTGGCGAAGTTCCGTCCCCTGTCTGCAGCGCCTGGGATCTCCGAGGAGCCCTCCGTGTGTCTTCCCAGAGTTTCTCCTAGTGCGGGCTGCCATGGAAAGGCGGGGGTTGGGCTGGAAATGCAGGTAGTATCTAGTGCCTCCCCCTGGACAGATGAGGTAATTAGCGGAATTCCCCCTGCCAGGGAACACCTGTGACACCAGGAAGATGCCTGGAGGACGGCCCCAAACGTCCCCAACCCACTCGGCCGCGTTGCGGATTTCTGAGTGTGGCGTGGTACCGGCCTCTGTTTGAGCGCCTGGGATCTCGTAGGAGCCTTCCGCGTGTCTTCCCAGAGTGTCTCCTAGTGCGAGCTGCCGGGGAAAGGCGAGGGTTGGGCTGGAAATGCTGGTAGAATCTAGTGACTCCCCCTTGACGGATCAGGAATTAAGGGGAATTCCCCCTGCAAGAGAACACCTGTGACACCAGGCAGCTGCGTGGAGGGCGGTCCCAAACAACCCCAAACCACTCGGCCGCGTTCTGGAATTCTGAGTGCGGTGAGGTTCCGTCCCCTGTCTGCAGCGCCTGGGTTCTCCTAGAAGCCCTCTCGTGTCTTCCACGAGTGACTCTTATGCGGGCTGCCGGGGAAAGATGGGGGTTGTGCTGGAAAAACAGGTAGCATCTAGTGACTCCCCCTGGACAGACGAGGTAATTAGTGGAATTCCCCCTGCCAGGGAACACCTGTGACACAAGGGAACTGCGTTGAGGGCGGCCCCAAACCTCCCCCCCCACTCTCCCTCGTTCCGGTATTCTGAGTGTGGCGAAGTTCCGTCCTCTGTCTGCAGCGCCTGGGATCTCCTAGGAGCCCTCCGCGTGTCTTCCCCGAGTGACACTTTTGCGGGCAGCCGGGGAAAGCGGGGGTTGGGCTGGAAACGCAGGTTGCATCTAGTGACTCCCCCTGGACAGACGAGGTAATTAGTGGAATTCCCCCTGCCAGGGAACACCTTTGACACCAGGCAGCTGCGTGGAGGTCGGCCCCAATCCTCCCCCATCCACTCGGGCGCGTTCCGGAATTCTCAGTGTGGCGAGGTTACGTCCTCTGTCTGCAGCGCCTGGGATCAACTAGGAGCCCTCCGCGTGTCTTCCCAGAGTGTCTCCTATTGCGGGCAGCCATGGAAATGTGGGGGTTGGGCTGGAAATGCAGGTAGCATCTAGTGCCTTCCCCTGGACAGATGAGGTAATTAGCGGAATTCCCCCTGCCAGGGAACACCTGTGACACCAGGCAGATGCCTGGGGGACGGCCCCAAACGTCCCCAACCCACTCGGCCGCGTTGCGGATTTCTGAGAGTGGCGTGATAACGGCCTCTGTCTGCAGCGCCTGGGATCTCGTAGGAGCCTTCCGCGTGTCTTCCCAGAGTGTCTCCTAGTGCGAGCTGCCGGGGAAAGTCGAGGGTTGGGCTGGAAATGCTGGTAGAATCTAGTGACTCCCCCTTGACGGATCAGGAATTATGGGGAATTCCCCCTGCAAGGCAACACCTGTGACACCAGGCAGCTGCGTGGAGGGCGGTCCCAAACAACCCCAAACCACTCGGCCGCGTTCTGGAATTCTGAGTGTGGCGAGGTTCCGTCCCCTGTCTGCAGTGCCTGGGTTCTCCTAGAAGCCCTTTCGTGTCTTCCCCGAGTGACTCTTATGCGGGCTGCCGGGGAAAGTTGGGGGTTGTGCTGGAAACACAGGTAGCATCTAGTGACTCCCCCTGGACAGACGAGGTAATTAGTGGAATACCCCCTGCCAGGGAACACCTGTGACACAAGGGAGCTGCGTTGAGGGCGGCCCCAAAACTCCCCCCCTACTCGCCCTCGTTCCGGTATTTTGAGTGTGGCGAAGTTACGTCCTCTGTCTGCAGCGCCTGGGATCTCCTAGGAGCCCTCCACGTGTCTTCCCCGAGTGACACTTTTGCGGGCAGCCGGGGAAACCGTGGGTTGGGCTGGAAAAGCAGGTAGCATCTAGAGCCTCCCCCTGGACAAATGAGGTAATTAGCGAACTTCCCCCTGCCAGGGAACACCTTTGACACCATGCAGCTGCGTGGAGCTCGGCCCCGATCCTCCCCCATCCACTCGGGCGCGTTCCGGAATTCTCAGTGTGGCGAGGTTACGTCCTCTGTCTGCAGCGCCTGGGATCTGCTAGGAGCAATCCGCGTGTCTTCCCCGAGTGTATCCTAGTGTGGGCTAACGGGGAAAGGCGGGTAATGTGCAGGAAACGCAGGTAGCATCTAGTGCCTCCCCCTGGAGAGATGAGGTAATTAGCGGAATTCCACCTGCCAGGGAACGCCTGTGACACCAGGCAGCTGCTTCGAGGGCGGTCCCCAAATTCCCCCAACCACTCGGCCGCTTTCCGGATTTCTGAGTGTGGTGAGGTTCCGTCCTCTGTCTGTAGCGCCTGGGATCACCTAGGAGCCCTCCGCTTGTCTTCCCCGAGTGACTCTTATGCGGGCAGAGGGGGAAAGCCACGGGTTGGCCTGGAAATTCAGGTAGCATCTAGTGCCTCCCCTGGACAGATGAGTTAATTAGCGGACTTCCCCCTGCCAGGGAACACCTGTGACACCAGGCAGCTTCGTGGAGGGCGGCCCAAAACCTCCCCCAAACACTCGGGCGCGTTCCGGAATTGTGAGTGTGGCGAGGTTCCGTCCTCTGTCTGCAGCGCCTGATATCTCCTAGGAGCCCTCCGCGTGTGTTCCCCGAGTGTCTCCTAGTGCGGGCTGCCTGGGAAAGGCGGGAGTTGGGCTGGAAAAGCAGCTATCATCTAGTGCCTACCCCTGGACAGATGAGGTAATTAGCGGACTTCCCTCTGCCAGGGAACACCTGTGACACCAGGCCGCTGCGTGTAGGGCGGCCCCAAACCTCTCCCAACCCACTCCGCCACGTTCCGGAATTCTGAGTGTGGCGAAGTTCCGTCCTCTTTCTGCAGCTCCTCGGATCTCTAGGAGCCCTCTGCATGTCTTCCCCGAGTGACTTTTCTGCGGGCTGCAGGGTAAAGGCGGGTGTTGGGCTGGAAACGCAGGTAGCATCTAGTGCCTCCCCCTGGACTGATGTGGTAATCAGCGGCCTTCCCCCTTCTAGGGAACACCTGTGACAACAGGCAGCTGCGTGGTGGGTGGCCCCAGTATTCCCCTAACCACTCGGTCACGTTCCGTAATTCTGAGTGTGGCGAGGTTCCTTCCTCTGTCTGCAGCGCCAGGGATCTCCTAGGAGCCATCCGCGTGTCTTCCCAGAGTGTCTCCTATTGCGGGCAGCCATGGAAATGTGGGGGTTGGGCTGGAAATGCAGGTAGCATCTAGTGCCTCCCCCTGGACAGATGAGGTAATTAGCGGACTTCCCCCTGCTATGGAACACCTGTCACACCAGGCAGTTGCGTGGAGGGCGGCCCCAAACATCCCCCACCCACTCGGCCGCGTTCCGGAATTCTGAGTGTGGCGAGGATCCATCCTCTGTCTGCAGCGCCTGGGATAGCCTTGGAGCCCTCCGCGTGTCTTCCCCTAGTGTCTCCTAGTGCGGGCTGCCGGGGAAATGCCGGGGTAAGGCTGGAATTGCAGGTAGCATCTAGTTCCTCCCCCTGGACAGATGAGGTATTTAGCGGAATTCCCCTGCCAGGGAAACCTGTGACACCAGGCAGCTGCTTGGTTGGAGGCCCGAAACATCCCCCACCCACTCGCGGCTTTCCGATTTCTGAGTGTGGCGAGGTTCGTCAATCTGTCTGCAGGGCCTTGGGATTTCCTAGGAGCGTCCGCGCTTGTCTTCCCCGAGTGTTTTCTAGTGCGGGCAGCCGGGAAAGGCGGGGGCTGGGCTGGAATGCTGGTAGAATCTAGGGACTCCCCCTGGACTGATCAGGTATTTAGCGGAATTCCCCCTGCCAGGGAACACTTGTGACACCAGGCATCTGCGTGGAGGGCGGTCCCAAACAACCCCAACCCACTCGGCCGCGTTCTGGAATTCTGAGTGTGGCGAGTTTCCGTGCCTTGTCTGCAGGGCCTGGGATCTCCTAGGAGCCCTCCGCGTGTATTCCCCGATTGACTCTTATGCGGGCAGCCGGGGAAAGACGGGGGTTGTGCTGGAAACGCAGGTAGCATCTAGTGCCTCCCCCTGGACAGATGAGGTAATTAGCGGACTTCCCCATGCCAGGGAACACCTTTGACACCAGGCAGCTGCGTGGAGTTCGGCCCCAATCCTCCCCCACCCACTCGCCCTCGTTCCGGTATTCTGAGTGTGGCGAAGTTCCGTCCCCTGTCTGCAGCGCCTGGGATCTCCTAGGAGCCCTCCGGGTGTCTTCCCAGGGTGTCTCCTAGTGCGGGCTGCCATGGAAAGGCGGGGGTAGGGCTGGAAATGCAGGTAGCATCTAGTGCCTCCCCCTGGACAGATGAGGTAATTAGCGGAATTCCCCCTGCCAGGGAACACCTGTGACACCAGGCAGATGCCTGGAGGACGGCCCCAAACGTCCCCAACATACTCGGCCGCGTTTGCGGATTTCTGATGTGGGCGTGGTACCGGCCTCTGTCTGCAGGCGCTGGGATCTCGTAGGAGCCTTCGCGTGGTCTTCCCAGAGTGTCTCCTAGTGCGAGCTGCAGGGGAAAGGTGAGGGTTTGGGCTGGAAATGCTGGTAGAATCTAGTGACTCCCCCTTGACGGATCAGGAATTATGGGGAATTCCCCTGCAAGGCAACACCTGTGACACCAGGCAGCTGCGTGGAGGGCGGTCCCAAACAACCCCAAACCACTCGGCCGCGTTCTGGAATTCTGAGTGTGGCGAGGTTCCGTCCCCTGTCTGCAGCGCCTGGGTTCTCCTAGAAGCCCTCTCGTGTCCCCGAGTGACGCTTATGCGGGCTGGGGAAGATGGGGGTTGTGCTGGAAACACAGGTAGCATCTAGTGACTCCCCCTGGACAGACGGTAATTAGTGGAATTCCCCCTGCCAGGGAACACCTGTGACACAAGGGAGCTGCGTTGAGGGCGGCCCCAAAACTCCCCCCCCACTCTCCTCGTTCCGGTATTCTGAGTGTGGCGAAGTTCCGTCCTCTGTCTGCAGCGCCTGGGATCTCCTAGGAGCCCTCCGCGTGTCTTCCCGAGTGACTATTATGCGGGCAGCGGGGAATGACGGGGGTTGGGCTGGAAACGCAGGTAGCATCTAGTGCCTCCCCCTGGACAGATGAGGTAATTAGCGGACTTCCCCCTGCCAGGGAACACCTGTGACACCAGGCAGCTGCTTCGAGGGTGGCCCCCAAATTCCCCCACCCACTTGGCCGCGTTCCGGATTTCTGAGTGTGGCGAGGTTCCGTCCTCTGTCTGCAGCGCCTGGGATCACCTAGGAGACCTCCGCTTGTCTTCCCCGAGTGACTCTTATGCGGGCAGAGGGGGAAAGCCGCGGGTTGGCCTGGAAATTCAGGTAGCATCTAGTGCCTCCCCTGGAGAGATGAGGTAATTAGCGGACTTCCCCCTGCCAGGGAACGCTGTGACACCAGGCAGGTGCTTCGAGGGCGGCCCCCAAATTCCCCCACCCACTCGGTCGCGTTCCGGATTTCTGAGTGTGGCGAGGTTCCGTCCTCTGTCTGCAGCGCCTGATATCTCCTAGGAGCCCTCCGCGTGTCTTCCCAGAATGTCTCCTATTGCGGGCTGCCATGGAAAGCCGGGGGTTGGGCCGGAAATGCAGGTAACATCTAGTGCCTCCCCCTGGACAGATGAGGTAATTAGCGGAATTCCCCCTGCCAGGGAACACCTGTGACCCAGGCAGATGCCTGGAGGACGGCCCCAAACGTCCCCAACCCACTCGGCCGCGTTGCGGATTCTGAGTGTGTGGCGGGTACCGGCCTCTGTCTGCAGCGCCTGGGATCTCGTAGGAGCCTTCTGCGTGTCTTCCCAGAGTGTCTCCTA
>NW_022588215.1:0-20053 GCF_009834535.1 Camelus ferus | reverse complement strand
GGAAACACGTGACTGTGAGGGGGAGGTTCTGGGCCGCACTCCAGCAAGCTTCCTGGTGTCACAGGTGTTCCCTGGCAGGGGGAAGTCCGCAATTACTCCTGTCCATGGGGAGGCACTAGATGCATACCTGCGTTTCCAGCCCAACCTCCGCCTTCCTCGGCTGCCAGCACTGGGAGGGACTCGGGGAGAACTCGAAGGGCTCCTAGGAAGTCCGGGAGCTGCAGACAGAAGACGGATTTCCCACACAGAATTCCGGAACACGGGTGACTTGTGGGGTGAGGTTTAGGGCGGCCCTCCACGCAGCTTCCTGGTGTATCAGGTGTTCCCTCGCAAGGGGAATTCCGCTAATTACCTCCCCTGTCCATGGGGAGGCACTAGATGCTACCTGCTTTCCAGCACAACCCCGCCTTTCCCGGCATCCCGCAATGTAAGGGACTCGGGAAGACACTCGAAGGGCTCCTAGGAGATCCCGGGTGCTGCAGACAGAAGACGGAACATCCCCACACTCAGAATTCCGGAACACGGCTGACTGTGTGGGGGAAGTTCTGGGCCTTACTCCACGAAGCTTCCTGGTGTCACAGGTGTTCCCTGGCAGGGGGAAGTCCGCTAATTACCTCCCTGTCCAGGGGGAGGCACTAGATGCTACCTGCGTTTCAGCCCAACCCCTCGCCTTTCCCGGAGCCCGCAAGGGAGGACTCGGGGAAGACACTCGAATGGCTCTAGGTGATCCCGGGTGCTGCAGACATAAGACGGAACCTCCCCACACTCAGAATTCCGTGAACCACGTCTGACTGGTGTGGGTGATGTTTAGGGGCCGCCCTCCACTGCAGCTGCCTGGAGTCACAGTTGTTCCCGTGGCAGGGGAAGTCCTCCTAATTTCTTCTTCCCCTGTCCAGGTAGGAGGCACTAGATGCTACCCTGCGTTTCCAAGCCCAAACCCCGCCTTTCCTCGGCTGCCAGCACTGGGAGGGACTCGGGGAAGACACTCGAAGGGGCTCCTAGGAGATCCCGGGTTGCTGCAGACAGAAGACGGAACATCCCCTACACTCAGAATTTCCGGAACACACGGCTGACTGTGTGGGGATAATTTCTGGCCCTTCCTCCACGAAGGCTTCCTGGTGTCACAGGTGTTCCCTGGCAGGGGAAAGTCCGCTAATTACCCCTCCACTGTCCAGGGTGGTGGCACTACATGCTACCTGCGGTTCCCAGCCCAACCCCTGCCATTTCCCCGGAGCCCCGCAGGTGGGAGGGACTCGGGGAGAAAGACTCGTCGAAGGGCTCCTAGGAGATCCGGGTGCTGCATAAAGAAGACGGAACCTCCCCACACTCAGAATTCCGGAAACACGGCTGACTGTGTGGGTGATGTTTAGGGCCGCCCTCACGCAGGCTTCCTGATATCACAGGTGTTCCCTCGCAAGGGAAGTCCGCTAATTACCTCCCCGGTCCAGGGGGAGGCACTAGATGCTACCTGTGTTTTCCAGCCCAACACCCCGCATTTCCCCCGCAGCCCGCACTGGGAGGGACTAGGGGAAGACACTCGAAGGGCTCCCTAGGAGATCCCGGGTGCTGCAGACCGAAGACGGAACCTCACCACACTCAGAATTCAGTGACACGGCTGACTGTGTGGGGGAAAGTTCTGGGCCTTACTCCACGAAGCTTCCTGGTGTCACAGGTGTTCCCTGGCAGGGGCAATTCCGCTAATTACCTCCCATGTCCAGGCGGAGGCACTAGATGCTACCTGCTTTTCCAGCCCAACCCCCCGCAATTCCCCCGGCAGCCCGCAGTGGGACGGACTCCGGGGAAGACACGCGAAGGGCTCCTAGGAGATCCCGGGTGCTGCAACAGAAGACGGAAACCTCCCCACACTCAGAATTCCGGAACAAGGGTGACTGTGTGGGTGAGGTTTAGGGCCGCCCTCCACGCAGCTTTCCTGGTGTCTCAGGTGTTCCCTGGCAAGGGGAAGTCCGCTAATTTCCTCCCCTGTCCATGGGGAGGCACTAGATGCTACCTGCGTTTCCAGCCCAACCCCCGACTTTCCCGGCAGCCCGCACTGGGAGGGAATCGGGGAAGACACTCGAAGGGCTCCTAGGAGATCCCGAGTTCTGCAGACCGAAGACGGATCCTCCCACACTCAGAATTCCGGAACACGGGTGACTGTGTGGGTGAGGTTTAGGGCGGCCCTCCACGCAGCTTCCTGGTGTCACAGGTGTTCCCTCGCAAGGGGAATTCCGCTAATTACCTCCCCTGTCGATGGGGAGGCACTAGATGCTACCTGCTTTTCCAGCCCAACCCCCGCTTTCCCCGGCAGCCCGCAGTGGGAGGGACTCGGGGAAGACTCTCGAAGGGCTCCTAGGAGATCCCGGTTGCTGCAGACAGAAGACGGAACCTCCCCACACTCAGAATTCCGGAACACGGGTGACTGTGTGGGTGAGGTTTAGGGCCGCCCTCCACGCAGCTTCCTGGATTCTACAGTTGTTCCCTCGCAAGGGGAAGTCAGCTAATTACCTCCCCTGTCCATGGGGAGGCACTAGATGCTACCTGCTTTTTGAGCCCAACCCCCGCCTTTCCCGGACATCCCGCAGTGTAAGGGACTCGGGGAAGACACTCGAAGGGCTCCTAGGAGATCCCGGGTGCTGCAGACAGAAGACGGAACATCCCCACACTCAGAATTCCGGAACACGGCTGACTGTGTGGGGGAAGTTCTGGGCCTTACTCACGAAGCTTCCTGGTGTCACAGGTGTTCCCTGGAAGGGGGAAGTCCGCTAATTACCTCCCCTGTTCAGGGGAGGCACTAGATGCTACCTGCGTTTCCAGCCCAACCCCTGCAATTCCCCGGCAGCCCGCAAAGGGAGGGACTCGGGGAAGACACTCGAATGGCTCCTAGGTGATCCCGGGTGCTGCAGACATAAGACGGAACCTCCCCACACTCAGAATTCCGGAACACGGTCCGACTGTGTGGGTGAAGTTTAGGGCCGCCCTCCACGCAGCTGCCTGGAGTCACAGGTGTTCCCTGGCAGGGGGAAGTCCTCTAATTTCTTCCCCTGTCCAGGTGGAGGCACTAGATGCTACCTGCGTTTCCAGCACAACCCCCGCCTTTCCCTCGGCCTGCCAGCACTGGGAGGGACTCGGGGAAGACTCTCGAAGGGCTCCTAGGAGATCCCGGGTGCTGCAGACAGAAGACGGATTCTCCCCACACTCAGAATTCCGGAACACGGGTGACTGTGTGGGTGAGGTTTAGGGCGGCCCTCCACGCAGCTTCCTGGTGTCTCAGGTGTTCCCTCGCAAGGAGAATTCCGCTAATTACCTCCCCTGTCCATGGGGAGGCACTAGATGCTACCTGCTTTTCCAGCCCAACCCCCGCCTTTCCCGGACAGCCCGCACGTGTAGGGACTCGGGGAAGACACTCGAAGGGCTCCTAGGAGATCCCGGGTGCTGCAGACAGAAGACGGAACCTCCCCACACTCAGAATTCCGGAAGACGGCTGACTGTGTGGGTGAGGTTTCTGGGCCTTACTCCACGAAGCTTCCTGGTGTCACAGGTGTTCCCTCGAAGGGGAAGTCCGCTAATTACCTCCCCTGTTCAGGGGGAGGCACTAGATGCTACCTGCGTTTCCAGACCAACCCCCGCTTTTCCCCGGCAGCCCGCACTGGGAGGGACTCGGGGAAGACACTCGAAGAGCTCCTAGGAGATCCCGGGTGCTGCAGACCGAAGACGGAACCTCCCCACACTCAGAATTCAGGAACACGGCTGACTGTGTGGGGGAAGTTCTGGGCCTTACTCCACGAAGCTTCCTGGTGTCACAGGTGTTCCCTGGCAGGGGGAAGTCCGCTAATTACCTCCCTGTCCAGGGGGTGGCACTACATGCTACCTGCGTATTCCAGCCCAACCCCTGCCTTTCCCCGGTAGCCCGCACTGGGAGGGACTCGGGGAAGACTCTCGAAGGGCTCCTAGGAGATCCCGGGTTCTGCAGACAGAAGACGGAACCTCCCCACACTCAGAATTCCGGAACACGGCTGACTGTGTGGGTGAGGTTAGGGCCGCCCTCCACGCAGCTTCCTGGTGTCACAGGTGTTCCCTCGCAAGGGGAAGTCCGCTAATTACCTCCCCTGTCCATGGGGAGGCACTAGATGCTACCTGCGTTTCCAGCCCAACCCCGCATTTCCCCGGCAGCCCGCACTGGGAGGGACTCGGGGAAGACACTCGAAGGGCTCCTAGGAGATCCCGGGTGCTGCAGACCGAAGACGGAACCTCCCCACACTCAGAATTCAGGAACACGGCTGACTGTGTGGGGGAGGTTCTGGGCCGCCCTCCACGCAGCTTCCTGGTGTCACAGGTGTTCCCTCGCAGGGGAAGTCCGCTAATTACCTCCCCTGTCCATGGGGAGGCACTAGATGCTACCTGCGTTTCCAGCCCAACCCCCGCCTTTCCCGGCAGCCCGCAATGGGAGGGAATCGGGGAAGACACTCGAAGGGCTCCTAGGAGATCCCGGGTGCTGCAGACCGAAGACGGATCCCTCCCCACACTCAGAATTCCGGAACACGGGTGACTGTGTGGGTGAGGTTTAGGGCCGACCTCCACGCAGCTTCCTGGTGTCACAGGTGTTCCCTCGCAAGGGGAAGTCCGCTAATTACCTCCCCTGTCCATGGGGAGGCACTAGATGCTACCTGCTTTTCCAGCCCAACCCCCGCCTTTCCCCGGCAGCCCGCAGTGGGAGGGACTCGGGGAAGACCTCTCGAAGGGCTCCTAGGAGATCCCGGTTGCTGCAGACAGAAGACGGAACCTCCCCACACTCAGAATTCCGGAACACGGGTGACTGTGTGGGTGAGGTTTAGGGCCGCCCTCCACGCAGCTTCCTGGTTCTACAGTTGTTCCCTCGCAAGGGGAAGTCAGCTAATTACCTCCCCTGTCCATGGGGAGGCACTAGATGCTACCTGCTTTTCGAGCCCAACCCCCGCCTTTCCGAAAATCCCGCAGTGTAAGGGACTCGGGGAAGACACTCGAAGGGCTCCTAGAAGATCCCGGGTGCTGCAGACAGAAGACGGAAACATCCCCACACTCAGAATTCCGGAACACGGCTGACTGTGTGGGGGAAGTTGTGGGCCTTACTCCACGAAGCTTCCTGGTGTCACAGGTGTTCCCTGGCAGGGGGAAGTCCACTAATTACCTCCCCTGTCCAGGGGGAGGCACTAGATGCTACCTGCGTTTCCAGCCCAACCCCCGTCATTCCCCTACATCCCGCACTCGGAGGGACTCGGGGAAGAAACTCGAAGGGCTCCTAGGAGATCCCGGGTTCTGCAGACCGAAGACGGAACCTCCCCACACTTAGAATCCCGGAACATGGGTGACTGTGTGGGTGAGGTCTAGGGCCGCCCTCCACGCAGCTTCCTGGTGTCTCAGGTGTTCCCTCGCAAGGGGAAGTCCGCTAATTACCTCCCCTGTCCATGGGGAGGCACTAGATGCTACCTGCGTTTCCAGCCCAACCCCCGCCTTTCCCCGGCAGCCCGCACTGGGAGGGAATCGGGGAAGACACTCGAAGGGCTCCTAGGAGATCCCGGGTTCTGCAGACCGAAGACGGAACCTCCCCACACTCAGAATTCCGGAAAACGGCTGACTGTGAGGGGGAGGTTCTGGGTCGCACTCCACGAAGCTTCCTGGTGTCACAGGTGTTCCCTGGCAGGGGGAAGTCCGCTAATTACCTCCCTGTCCATGGGGAGGCACTAGATGCTACCTGCGTTTCCAGCCCAACCTCCGCCTTTCCTCGGCTGCCAGCACTGGGAGGGACTCGGGGAAGACACTCGAAGGGCTCCTAGGAGGTCCCGGGAGCTGCAGACAGAAGACGGATTCTCCCCACACTCAGAATTCCGGAACACGGGTGACTGTGTGGGTGAGGTTTAGGGCGGCCCTCCACGCAGCTTCCTGGTGTCTCAGGTGTTCCCTCGCAAGGGGAATTCCGCTAATTACCTCCCCTGTCCATGGGGAGGCACTAGATGCTACCTGCTTTTCCAGCACAACCCCCGCCTTTCCCGGATATCCCGCAGTGTAAGGGACTCGGGGAAGACACTCGAAGGGCTCCTAGGAGATCCCGGGTGCTGCAGACAGAAGACGGAACATCCCCACACTCAGAATTCCGGAACACGGCTGACTGTGTGGGGGAAGTTCTGGGCCTTACTCCACGAAGCTTCCTGGTGTCACAGGTGTTCCCTGGCAGGGGGAAGTCCGCTAATTACCTCCCTGTCCAGGGGGAGGCACTAGATGCTACCTGCGTTTCCAGCCCAACCCTCGACTTTCCCCGGGAGCCCGCAAAGGGAGGGACTCGGGGAAGACACTCGAATGGCTCCTAGGTGATCCCGGGTGCTGCAGACATAAGACGGAACCTCCCCACACTCAGAATTCCGGAACACGTCTGACTGTGTGGGTGAAGTTTAGGGCCGCCCTCCACGCAGCTGCCTGGAGTCACAGTTGTTCCCTGGCAGGGGGAAGTCCTCTAATTTCTTCCCCTGTCCAGGTGGAGGCACTAGATGCTACCTGCGTTTCCAGCCCAAACCCCGCCTTTCCTCGGCTGCCAGCACTGGGAGGGACTCGGGGAAGACACTCGAAGGGCTCCTAGGAGATCCCGGGTGCTGCAGACAGAAGACGGAACATCCCCACACTCAGAATTCCGGAACACGGCTGACTGTGTGGGGGAATTTCTGGCCCTTACTCCACGAAGCTTCCTGGTGTCACAGGTGTTCCCTGGCAGGGGGAAGTCCGCTAATTACCTCCACTGTCCAGGGGGTGGCACTACATGCTACCTGCGTTTCCAGCCCAACACCTGCCTTTCCCCGGTAGCCCGCAGTGGGAGGGACTCGGGGAAGACTCTCGAAGGGCTCCTAGGAGATCCCGGGTGCTGCATACAGAAGACGGAACCTCCCCACACTCAGAATTCCGGAACACGGCTGACTGTGTGGGTGATGTTTAGGGCCGCCCTCCACGCAGCTTCCTGATATCACAGGTGTTCCCTCGCAAGGGGAAGTCCGCTAATTACCTCCCCGGTCCATGGGGAGGCACTAGATGCTACCTGTGTTTCCAGCCCAACAACCGCATTTCCCCCGCAGCCCGCACTGGGAGGGACTAGGGGAAGACACTCGAAGGGCTCCTAGGAGATCCCGGGTGCTGCAGACCGAAGACGGAACCTCACCACACTCAGAATTCAGGAACACGGCTGACTGTGTGGGGAAAATTCTGGGCCTTACTCCACGAAGCTTCCTGGTGTCACAGGTGTTCCCTGGCAGGGGCAATTCCGCTAATTACCTCCCATGTCCAGGCGGAGGCACTAGATGCTACCTGCTTTTCCAGCCCAACCCCCGCAATTCCCCGGCAGCCCGCAGTGGGACGGACTCGGGGAAGACACGCGAAGGGCTCCTAGGAGATCCCGGGTGCTGCAAACAGAAGACGGAACCTCCCCACACTCAGAATTCCGGAACAAGGGTGACTGTGTGGGTGAGGTTTAGGGCCGCCCTCCACGCAGCTTTCTGGTGTCTCAGGTGTTCCCTGGCAAGGGGAAGTCCGCTAATTTCCTCCCCTGTCCATGGGGAGGCACTAGATGCTACCTGCGTTTCCAGCCCAACCCCCGACTTTCCCCGGCAGCCCGCACTGGGAGGGAATCGGGGAAGACACTCGAAGGGCTCCTAGGAGATCCCGAGTTCTGCAGACCGAAGACGGATCCTCCCCACACTCAGAATTCCGGAACACGGGTGACTGTGTGGGTGAGGTTTAGGGCGGCCCTCCACGCAGCTTCCTGGTGTCACAGGTGTTCCCTCGCAAGGGGAATTCCGGTAATTACCTCCCCTGACCATGGGGAGGCACTAGATGCTACCTGCTTTTCCAGCCCAACCCCCGCCTTTCCCCGGCAGCCCGCAGTGGGAGGGACTCGGGGAAGACTCTCGAAGGGCTCCTAGGAGATCCCGGTTGCTGCAGACAGAAGACGGAACCTCCCCACACTCAGAATTCCGGAACACGGGTGACTGTGTGGGTGAGGTTTAGGGCCGCCCTCCACGCAGCTTCCTGGTTTCTACAGTTGTTCCCTCGCAAGGGGAAGTCAGCTAATTACCTCCCCTGTCCATGGGGAGGCACTAGATGCTACCTGCTTTTTGAGCCCAACCCCCGCCTTTCCCGGACATCCCGCAGTGTAAGGGACTCGGGGAAGACACTCGAAGGGCTCCTAGGAGATCCCGGGTGCTGCAGACAGAAGACGGAACATCCCCACACTCAGAATTCCGGAACACGGCTGACTGTGTGGGGGATGTTCTGGGCCTTACTCCACGAAGCTTCCTGGTGTCACAGGTGTTCCCTGGAAGGGGGAAGTCCGCTAATTACCTCCCCTGTTCAGGGGGAGGCACTAGATGCTACCTGCGTTTCCAGCCCAACCCCTGCCTTTCCCCGGCAGCCCGCAAAGGGAGGGACTCGGGGAAGACACTCGAATGGCTCCTAGGTGATCCCGGGTGCTGCAGACATAAGACGGAACCTCCCCACACTCAGAATTCCGGAACACGTCCGACTGTGTGGGTGAAGTTTAGGGCCGCCCTCCACGCAGCTGCCTGGAGTCACAGGTGTTCCCTGGCAGGGGGAAGTCCTCTAATTTCTTCCCCTGTCCAGGTGGAGGCACTAGATGCTACCTGCGTTTCCAGCACAACCCCCGCCTTTCCTCGCCTGCCAGCACTGGGAGGGACTCGGGGAAGACTCTCGAAGGGCTCCTAGGAGATCCCGGGAGCTGCAGACAGAAGACGGATTCTCCCCACACTCAGAATTCCGGAACACGTGTGACTGTGTGGGTGAGGTTTAGGGCGGCCCTCCACGCAGCTTCCTGGTGTCTCAGGTGTTCCCTCTCAAGGAGAATTCCGCTAATTACCTCCCCTGTCCATGGGGAGGCACTAGATGCTACCTGCTTTTCCAGCCCAACCCCCGCCTTTCCCGGACATCCCGCAGTGTAAGGGACTCGGGGAAGACACTCGAAGGGCTCCTAGGAGATCCCGGGTGCTGCAGACAGAAGACGGAACATCCCCACACTCAGAATTCCGGAAGACGGCTGACTGTGTGGGGGAATTTCTGGGCCTTACTCCACGAAGCTTCCTGGTGTCACAGGTGTTCCCTGGAAGGGGGAAGTCCGCTAATTACCTCCCCTGTTCAGGGGGAGGCACTAGATGCTACCTGCGTTTCCAGACCAACCCCCGCTTTTCCCCGGCAGCCCGCACTGGGAGGGACACGGGGAAGACACTCGAAGAGCTCCTAGGAGATCCCGGGTGCTGCAGACCGAAGACGGAACCTCCCCACACTCAGAATTCAGGAACACGGCTGACTGTGTGGGGGAAGTTCTGGGCCTTACTCCACGAAGCTTCCTGGTGTCACAGTTGTTCCCTGGCAGGGGGAAGTCCGCTAATTACCTCCCTTGTCCAGGGGGTGGCACTACATGCTACCTGCTATTCCAGCCCAACCCCTGCCTTTCCCCGGTAGCCTGCAGTGGGAGGGACTCGGGGGAAGACTCTCGAAAGGCTCCTAGGAGATCCCGGGTGCTGCATACAGAAGACGGAACCTCCCCACACTCAGAATTCCGGAACACGGCTGACTGTGTGGGTGATGTTTAGGGCCGCCCTCCACGCAGCTTCCTGATATCACAGGTGTTCCCTCGCAAGGGGAAGTCCGCTAATTACCTCCCCGGTCCATGGGGAGGCACTAGATGCTACCTGTGTTTCCAGCCCAACCCCCGCATTTCCCCCGCAGCCCGCACTGGGAGGGACTCGGGGAAGACACTCGAAGGGCTCCTAGGAGATCCCGGGTGCTGCAGACCGAAGACGGAACCTCACCACACTCAGAATTCAGGAACACGGGTGACTGTGTGGGTGAGGTTTAGGGCCGCCCCCCACGCAGCTTCCTGGTGTCTCAGGTGTTCCCTCGCAAGGGGAAGTCCGCTAATTTCCTCCCCTGTCCATGGGGAGGCACTAGATGCTACCTGCGTTTCCAGCCCAAGCCCCGACTTTCCCCGGCAGCCCGCACTGGGAGGGAATCGGGGAAGACACTCGAAGGGCTCCTAGGAGATCCCGGGTTCTGCAGACCTGAGACGGATCCTCCCCACACTCAGAATTCCGGAACACGGGTGACTGTGTGGGTGAGGTTTAGGGCGGGCCTCCACGCAGCTTCCTGGTGTCACAGGTGTTCCCTCGCAAGGGGAATTCCGCTAATTACCTCCCCTGTCCATGGGGAGGCACTAGATGCTACCTGCTTTTCCAGCCCAACCCCCGCCTTTCCCCGGCAGCCCGCAGTGGGAGGGACTCGGGGAAGACTCTCGAAGGGCTCCTAGGAGATCCCGGTTGCTGCAGACAGAAGACGGAACCTTCCCACACTCAGAATTCCGGAACACGGGTGACTGTGTGGGTGAGGTTTAGGGACGCCCTCCACGCAGCTTCCTGGATTCTACAGTTGTTCCCTCGCAAGGGGAAGTCAGCTAATTACATCCCCTGTCCATGGGGAGGCACTAGATTCTACCTGCTTTTCCAGCCCAACCCCCGCCATTTCCCGACATCCCGCACTGGGACTGACTCGGGGAAGACACTCGAAAGACTCCTAGGAGATCCCGGGTGCTGCAGACAGAAGACGGAAACTCCCCACACTCAGAATTCCGGAACACGGCTGACTGTGTGGGGGAAGTTCTGGGCCTTAATCCACGAAGCTTCCTGGTGTCACAGGTGTTCCCTGGAAGGGGGAAGTCCGCTAATTACCTCCCCTGTTCAGGGGTAGGCAATAGATGCTACCTGCTTTTCCAGCCCAACCCCCGCCATTTCCCGACATCCCGCACTGGGACTGACTCGGGGAAGACACGCGAAGGGCTCCTAGGAGATCCCGGGTGCTGCAGACAGAAGACAGAACCTCCCCACACTCAGAATTCCGGAACACGGGTGACTGTGTGGGTGAGGTTTAGGGACGCCCTCCACGCAGCTTCCTGGATTCTACAGTTGTTCCCTCGCAAGGGGAAGTCAGCTAATTACCTCCCCTGTCCATGGGGAGGCACTAGATGCTTCCTGCTTTTTAAGCCCATCACCCGCCTTTCCCGGACATCCCGCAGTGTAAGGGACTCGGGGAAGACACTCGAAGGGCTCCTAGGAGATCCCGGGTGCTGCAGACAGAAGACGGAACATCCCCACACTCAGAATTCCGGAACACGTCTGACTGTGTGGGTGAGTTTTAGGGCCGCCCTCCACGCAGCTGCCTGGAGTCACAGGTGTTCCCTGGCAGGGGGAAGTCCACTAATCACCTCCCCTGTCCATGGGGAGGCACTAGATGCTACCTGCTTTTCCAGCCCAAACCCCGCCTTTCCCCGGCAGCCCGCAGTGTGAAGGACTCGCGGAAGACTCTCGAAGGGCTCCTTGGAGATCCCGGGTGCTGCAAACAGAAGACGGAACCTCCCCACACTCAGAATTCCGGAACACGGGTGACTGTGTGGGTGAGGTTTAGGGTCGCACTCCACGCAGCTTCCTGGTGTCACAGGTGTTCCCTCGCAAGGGGAAGACCGCTAATTACCTCCCCTGTCCATGGGGAGGCACTAGATGCTACCTGCGTTTCCAGCCCAACCCCGCCATTTCCCGACATCCCGCACTGGGAGTGACTCGGGGAAGACACTCGAAAGACTCCTAGGAGATCCCGGGTGCTGCAGACAGAAGACGGAAACTCCCCACACTCAGAATTCCGGAACACGTGTGACTGTGTGGGTGAGGTTTAGGGCCGCCCTCCACGCAGCTTCCTGGTGTCTCAGGTGTTCCCTCGCAAGGGGAAGTAGGCTAATTACCTCCCCTGTCCATGGGGAGGCATAGATGCTACCTGCGTTTCCAGCCCAACCCCCGCCATTCCCCGACATACCGCACTGGGAGGGACTCGGGGAATACACTCGAAGGACTCCTAGGAGATCCCGGGTGCTGCAGACCGAAGACGGAACCTCCCCACACTCAGAATTCCGGAACACGGGTGACTGTGTGGGTGAGGTTTAGGGCCGCCCTCCACGCAGCTTCCTGGTGTCTCAGGTGTTCCCTGGCAAGGGGAAGTCCGCTAATTACCTACCCTATCCATGGGGAGGCACTAGATGCTACCTGCGTTTCCAGCCCAACCCCCGACTTTCCCCGGCAGCACGCACTGGGAGGGAATCGGGGAAGACACTCGAAGGGCTCCTAGGAGATCCCGGGTTCTGCAGACCGAAGACGGAACCTCCCCACACTCAGAATTCCGGAACACGGCTGACTGTGAGGGGGAGGTTCTGGGCCGCACTCCACGAATCTTCCTGGTGTCACAGGTGTTCCCTGGCAGGGGGAAGTCCGCTAATTAACTCCCTGTCCAGGGGGAGGCACTAGATGCTACCTGCGTTTCCAGCCCAACCACCGCCATTCCCCGGCAGCCCGCAAAGGGAGGGACTCGGGGAAGACACTCGAATGGCTCCTAGGTGATCCCGGGTGCTGCAGACAGAAGACGGACCTCCCCACACTCAGATTCCGGAACAAGGGTGACTGTGTGGGTGAGGTTTAGGGCGGCCCTCCACGCAGCTTCCTGGTGTCACAGGTGTTCCCTCGCAAGGGGAATTCCGCTAATTACCTCCCCTGTCCATGGGGAGGCACTAGATGCTACCTGCTTTTCCAGCCCAACCCCCGCCTTTCCCGGCAGCCCGCAGTGGGAGGGACTCGGGGAAGACTCTCGAAGGGCTCCTAGGAGATCCCGGTTGCTGCAGACAGAAGACGGAACCTTCCCACACTCAGAATTCCGGAACACGGGTGACTGTGTGGGTGAGGTTTAGGGACGCCCTCCACGCAGCTTCCTGGATTCTACAGTTGTTCCCTCGCAAGGGGAAGTCAGCTAATTACCTCCCCTGTCCATGGGGAGGCACTAGATGCTACCTGCTTTTTGAGCCCAACCCCCGCCTTTCCCGGACATCCCGCAGTGTAAGGGACTCGGGGAAGACACTCGAAGGGCTCCTAGGAAATCCCGGGTGCTGCAGACAGAAGACGGAACATCCCCACACTCAGAATTCCGGAACACGGCTGACTGTGTGGGGGAAGTTCTGGCCCTTACTCCACGAAGCTTCCTGGTGTCACAGGTGTTCCCTGGCAGGGGGAAGTCCGCTAATTTCCTCCCCTGTCCAGGGGTTGGCACAGGATGCTACCAGCGTTTCCAGCCCAACCCCCGCCTTTCCCCAGCAGCCCGCACTGGGAGGGAATCGGGGAAGACACTCGAAGGGCTTCTAGGAGATCCCGGGTTCTGCAGACCGAAGACGGAACCTCCCCACACTCAGAACTTCCGGAACACGGGTGACTGTGTGGGTGAGGTTTAGGGCGGCCCTCCACGCAGCTTCCTGGTGTCTCAGGTGTTCCCTCTCAAGGAGAATTCCGCTAATTACCTCCCCTGTCCATGGGGAGGCACTAGATGCTACCTGCTTTTCCATCCCAACCCCCGCCTTTCCCGGACATCCCGCAGTGTAAGGGACTCGGGGAAGACACTCGAAGGGCTCCTAGGAGATCCCGGGTGCTGCAGACAGAAGACGGAACATCCCCACACTCAGAATTCCGGAACACGGCTGACTGTGTGGGGGAAGTTCTGGGCCTTACTCCACGAAGCTTCCTGGTGTCACAGGTGTTCCCTGGCAGGGGGAAGTCCGCTAATTACCTCCCATGTCCAGATGGAGGCACTAGATTCTACCTGCTTTTCCAGCCCAACCCCCGCAATTCCCCGGCAGCCCGACAGTGGGAGGGACTCGGGGAAGACACGCGAAGGGCTCCTAGGAGATCCCGGGTGCTGCAAACAGAAGACAGAACCTCCCCACACTCAGAATTCCGGAACACGGGTGACTGTGTGGGTGAGGTTTAGGGCCGCCCTCCACGCAGCTTCCTGGTGTCCCAGGTGTTCCCTGGCAAGGGGAAGTCCGCTAATTTCCTCCCCTGTCCATGGGGAGGCACTAGATGCTACCTGCGTTTCCAGCCCAACCCCCGACTTTCCCCGGCAGCCCGCACTGGGAGGGAATCGGGGAAGACACTCGAAGGGCTCCTAGGAGATCCCGGGTTCTGCAGACCGAAGACGGATCCTCCCCACACTCAGAATTCCGGAACACGGGTGACTGTGTGGGTGAGGTTTATGGCGGCCCTCCACGCAGCTTCCTGGTGTCACAGGTGTTCCCTCGCAAGGGGAATTCCGCTAATTACCTCCCCTGTCCATGGGGAGGCACTAGATGCTACCTGCTTTTCCAGCCCAACCCCCGCCTTTCCCCGGCAGCCCGCAGTGGGAGGGACTCGGGGAAGACTCTCGAAGTGCTCCTAGGAGATCCCGGTTGCTGCAGACAGAAGACGGAACCTTCCCACACTCAGAATTCCGGAACACGGGTGACTGTGTGGGTGAGGTTTAGGGACGCCCTCCACGCAGCTTCCTGGATTCTACAGTTGTTCCCTCGCAAGGGGAAGTCAGCTAATTACCTCCCCTGTCCATGGGGAGGCACTAGATGCTACCTGCTTTTGAGCCCAACCCCCGCCTTTCCCGGACATCCCGCAGTGTAAGGGACTCGGGGAAGACACTCGAAGGGCTCCTAGGAGATCCCGGGTGCTGCAGACAGAAGACGGAACATCCCCACACTCAGAATTCCGGAACACGGCTGACTGTGTGGGGGAAGTTCTGGCCCTTACTCCACGAAGCTTCCTGGTGTCACAGGTGTTCCCTGGCAGGGGGAAGTCCGCTAATTTCCTCCCCTGTCCAGGGGTTGGCACAGGATGCTACCTGCGTTTCCAGCCCAACCCCCGCCTTTCCCCGGCAGCCCGCACTGGGAGGGAATCGGGGAAGACACTCGAAGGGCTCCTAGGAGATCCCGGGTTCTGCAGACCGAAGACGGAACCTCCCCACACTTAGAATCCCGGAACATGGATGACTGTGTGGGTGAGGTCTAGGGCCGCCCTCCACGCAGCTTCCTGGTGTCTCAGGTGTTCCCTCGCAAGGGGAATTCCGCTAATTACCTCCCCTGTCCATGTGGAGGCACTAGATGCTACCTGCGTTTCCAGCCCAACCCCCCGCCTTTCCCCTGCAGCCCGCACTGGGAGGGAATCGGGGAAGACACTCGAAGGGCTCCTAGGAGATCCCGGGTTCTGCAGACCGAAGACGGAACCTCCCCACACTCAGAATTCCGGAACACGGCTGACTGTGAGGGGGAGGTTCTGGGCCGCACTCCAAGAAGCTTCCTGGTGTCACAGGTGTTCCCTGGCAGGGGGAAGTCCGCTAATTACCTCCCTGTCCAGGGGGAGGCACTAGATGCTACCTGCGTTTCCAGCCCAACCCCCGTCATTCCCCTACATCCCGCACTCGGAGGGACTCGGGGAAGACACTCGAAGGGCTCCTAGGAGATCCCGGGTGCTGCAGACAGAAGACGGAATCTCCCCACACTCAGAATTCCGGAACACGGGTGACTGTGTGGGTGAGGTTTAGGGCCGCTCTCCACGCAGCTTCCTGGTTCCACAGTTGTTCCCACGCAAGGGGAAGTCAGCTAAATACCTCCCCTGTCCATGGGGAGGCACTAGATGCTACCTGCTTTTCGAGCCCAACCCCCGCCTTTCCGAAAATCCCGCAGTGTAAGGGACTCGGGGAAGACACTCGAAGGGCTCCTAGAAGATCCCGGGTGCTGCAGACAGAAGACGGAACATCCCCACACTCAGAATTCCGGAACACGGCTGACTGTGTGGGGGAAGTTGTGGGCCTTACTCCACGAAGCTTCCTGGTGTCACAGGTGTTCCCTGGCAGGGGGAAGTCCACTAATTACCTCCCCTGTCCAGGGGGAGGCACTAGATGCTACCTGAGTTTCCAGCCCAACCCCCGTCATTCCCCTACATCCCGCACTCGGAGGGACTCGGGGAAGACACTCGAAGGGCTCCTAGGAGATCCCGGGTTCTGCAGACCGAAGACGGAACCTCCCCACACTTAGAATCCCGGAACATGGGTGACTGTGTGGGTGAGGTCTAGGGCCGCCCTCCACGCAGCTTCCTGGATTCTACAGTTGTTCCCTCGCAAGGGGAAGTCAGCTAATTACCTCCCCTGTCCATGGGGAGGCCCTAGATGCTACCTGCTTTTTGAGCCCAACCCCCGCCTTTCCCGGACATCCCGCAGTGTAAGGGACTCGGGGAAGACACTCGAAGGGCTCCTAGGAGATCCCGGGTGCTGCAGACAGAAGACGGAACATCCCCACACTCAGAATTCCGGAACACGGCTGACTGTGTGGGGGAAGTTCTGGCCCTTACTCCACGAAGCTTCCTGGTGTCACAGGTGTTCCCTGGCAGGGGGAAGTCCGCTAATTTCCTCCCCTGTCCAGGGGTTGGCACAGGATGCTACCTGCGTTTCCAGCCCAACCCCCGCCTTTCCCCGGCAGCCCGCACTGGGAGGGAATCGGGGAAGACACTCGAAGGGCTCCTAGGAGATCCCGGGTTCTGCAGACCGAAGACGGAACCTCCCCACACTTAGAATCCCGGAACATGGATGACTGTGTGGGTGAGGTCTAGGGCCGCCCTCCACGCAGCTTCCTGGTGTCTCAGGTGTTCCCTCGCAAGGGGAAGTCCGCTAATTACCTCCCCTGTCCATGTGGAGGCACTAGATGCTACCTGCGTTTCCAGCCCAACCCCCGCCTTTCCCCGGCAGCCCGCACTGGGAGGGAATCGGGGAAGACACTCGAAGGGCTCCTAGGAGATCCCGGGTTCTGCAGACAGAAGACGGAACCTCCCCACACTCAGAATTCTGGAACACGGCTGACTGTGAGGGGGAGGTTCTGGGCCGCACTCCAAGAAGCTTCCTGGTGTCACAGGTGTTCCCTGGCAGGGGGAAGTCCGCTAATTACCTCCCTGTCCAGGGGGAGGCACTAGATGCTACCTGCGTTTCCAGCACAACCCCCGCCTTTCCCTGGCAGCCCGCAAAGGGAGGGACTCGGGGAAGACACTCGAATGGCTCCTAGGTGATCCCGGGTGCTGCAGACAGAAGACGGAACCTCCCCACACTCAGAATTCCGGAACACGGGTGACTGTGTGGGTGAGGTTTAGGGCCGCCCTCCACGAAGCTTCCTGGTTCCACAGTTGTTCCCAACAAGGGGAAGTCAGCTAATTACCTCCCCTGTCCATGGGGAGGCACTAGATGCTACCTGCTTTTCGAGACCAACCCCCGCCTTTCCCGGACATCCCGCAGTGTAAGGGACTCGGGGAAGACCCTCGAAGGGCTCCTAGGAGATCCCGGGTGCTGCAGACAGAAGACGGAATCTCCCCACACTCAGAATTCCGGAACACGGGTGGACTGTGTGGGTGAGGTTTAGGGCCGCCCTCCACGCAGCTTCCTGGTTCCACAGTTGTTCCCACGCAAGGGGAAGTCAGCTAAATACCTCCCCTGTCCATGGGGAGGCACTAGATGCTACCTGCTTTTCGAGCCCAACCCCCGCCTTTCCGAAATCCCGCAGTGTAAGGGACTCGGGGAAGACACTCGAAGGGCTCCTAGAAGATCCCGGGTGCTGCAGACAGAAGACGGAACATCCCCACACTCAGAATTCCGGAACACGGCTGACTGTGTGGGGGAAGTTGTGGGCCTTACTCCACGAAGCTTCCTGGTGTCACAGGTGTTCCCTGGCAGGGGGAAGTCCACTAATTACCTCCCCTGTCCAGGGGGAGGCACTAGATGCTACCTGCGTTTCCAGCCCAACCCCCGTCATTCCCCTACATCCCGCACTCGGAGGGACTCGGGGAAGACACTCGAAGGGCTCCTAGGAGATCCCGGGTTCTGCAGACCGAAGACGGAACCTCCCCCACACTTAGAATCCCGGAACATGGGTGACTGTGCTGGGTGAGGTTCTAGGGCCGCCCTCCACGCAGCTTCCTGGTGTCTACAGGTGTTCCCTCGGCAGGGGAAGTCCGCTAATTACCTCCCCTGTCCATGGGGAGGCACTAGATGCTACCTGCGTTTCCAGCCCAACCCCCGCCTTTCCCCTGCAGCCCGCATGGGAGGGAATCGGGGAAGACACTCGAAAGGGCTCCTAGGAGATCCCGGGTTCTGCAGGACCGAAGACGGAACCTCCCCACACTCAGAATTCCGGAACACGGCTGACTGTGAGGGGTGAGGTTCTGGGCCGCACTCCACGAAGCTTCCTGGTGTCACAGGTGTTCCCTGGCAGGGGGAAGTTCCGCTAATTACCTCCCTGTCCATGGGGAGGCACTAGATGCTACCTGCGTTTCCAGCCCAACCCCGTCCTTTCCCCTACATCCCGCACTCGGGAGGGACTCGGGGAAGCCACTCGAAGGGCTCCTAGGAGATCCCGGGTGCTGCAGACAGAAGACGGAATCTCCCCACACTCAGAATTCCGGAACACGGGTGACTGTGTGGGTGAGGTTTAGGGCCGCTCTCCACGCAGCTTCCTGGTTCCACAGTTGTTCCCACGCAAGGGGAAGTCAGCTAAATACCTCCCCTGTCCATGGGGGCACTAGATGCTACCTGTTTTCGAGCCCAACCCCCGCCTTTCCGAAAATCCCGCAGTGTAAGGGACTCGGGAAGACACTCGAAGGGCTCCTAGAAGATCCCGGGTGCTGCAGACAGAAGACGGAACATCCCCACACTCAGAATTCCGGAACACGGCTGACTGTGTGGGGGAAGTTGTGGGCCTTACTCCACGAAGCTTCCTGGTGTCACAGGTGTTCCCTGGCAGGGGGAAGTCCACTAATTACCTCCCCTGTCCAGGGGGAGGCACTAGATGCTACCTGAGTTTCCAGCCCAACCCCCGTTCATTCCCCTACATCCCGCACTCGGAGGGACTCGGGGAAGACACTCGAAGGGCTCCTAGGAGATCCCGGGTTCTGCAGACCGAAGACGGAACCTCCCCACACTTAGAATCCCGGAACATGGGTGACTGTGTGGGTGAGGTCTAGGGCCGCCCTCCACGCAGCTTCCTGGATTCTACAGTTGTTCCCTCGCAAGGGGAAGTCAGCTAATTACCTCCCCTGTCCATGGGGAGGCCCTAGATGCTACCTGCTTTTTGAGCCCAACCCCCGCCTTTCCCGGACATCCCGCAGTGTAAGGGACTCGGGGAAGACACTCGAAGGGCTCCTAGGAGATCCCGGGTGCTGCAGACAGAAGACGGAACATCCCCACACTCAGAATTCCGGAACACGGCTGACTGTGTGGGGGAAGTTCTGGCCCTTACTCCACGAAGCTTCCTGGTGTCACAGGTGTTCCCTGGCAGGGGGAAGTCCGCTAATTTCCCCCCTGTCCAGGGGTTGGCACAGGATGCTACCTGCGTTTCCAGCCCAACCCCCGCCTTTCCCCGGCAGCCCGCACTGGGAGGGAATCGGGGAAGACACTCGAAGGGCTCCTAGGAGATCCCGGGTTCTGCAGACCGAAGACGGAACCTCCCCACACTTAGAATCCCGGAACATGGATGACTGTGTGGGTGAGGTCTAGGGCCGCCCTCCACGCAGCTTCCTGGTGTCTCAGGTGTTCCCTCGCAAGGGGAATTCCGCTAATTACCTCCCCTGTCCATGTGGAGGCACTAGATGCTACCTGCGTTTCCAGCCCAACCCCCGCCTTTCCCCTGCAGCCCGCACTGGGAGGGAATCGGGGAAGACACTCGAAGGGCTCCTAGGAGATCCCGGGTTCTGCAGACCGAAGACGGAACCTCCCCACACTCAGAATTCCGGAACACGGCTGACTGTGAGGGGGAGGTTCTGGGCCGCACTCCAAGAAGCTTCCTGGTGTCACAGGTGTTCCCTGGCAGGGGGAAGTCCGCTAATTACCTCCCTGTCCAGGGGGAGGCACTAGATGCTACCTGCGTTTCCAGCCCAACCCACGTCATTCCCCTACATCCCGCACTCGGAGGGACTCGGGGAAGACACTCGAAGGGCTCCTAGGAGATCCCGGGTGCTGCAGACAGAAGACGGAATCTCCCCACACTCAGAATTCCGGAACACGGCTGACTGTGAGGGGGAGGTTCTGGGCCGCACTCCAAGAAGCTTCCTGGTGTCACAGGTGTTCCCTGGCAGGGGGAAGTCCGCTA